>NC_080842.1:66501921-66654793 GCF_030435755.1 Ochotona princeps | reverse complement strand
CCTCCTCCGCCTCCTCCTGCTGCTGCTGCCGCACCTCCTCCCCGCAGGACTTCAGTAAGCGGCAGCAGCAGCAGCTGAGCAGCCAGAAGAGGAAAGACTTGAGCCCTCCCCACCTTCCCCACCCTCCGGACTCGAAGCCGCCGCCGCCGCCGCCGTCGTCGCTGCACTGCCCGGGCCGGTTCAGCTCGCCGCCGCCGCCCGGCCCGCTCCTCCAGCCGGCGCAGATCGCCCAGCGCCCGCAGCACTTGTGCCGCCCGCTCCCGCAACACCTCCCGCCGCAGGACCTCTCCCCGCCGCAGCGGCCGGCCGACCTGACCCCGCTCCCGCAACTCCCGCGGCGCCGCCACGGAGGAGGCGCGGGCAGCCCTCGCAAGACCCCGGCCGCGGGCGAGGGCAGCGCCGCCGAGTCCCCCAATGCGGGCTTGGCCTCCTCGACGCCGCCGGTGAACCCCGCGCCGCCGGGCTCCATGGAGTCCCCCAACCACCCTCTGCTCAGCAGCCCCAGTAACCTCCTGCCCGGCGGGGCGCTCGGGGCGGGCGCCTTCAGCAGCCTGCAGAGCCCGGACCTTCCGCACCCGGGCGGCGGCGGCGGGGGCGGGGGGCCCCCCGCAGGCGGAGGGGGAGGCGGCTCGGCGTCGCCGCCGCTGCCCGGCTTCGGCACCCCCTGGTCGGTGCAGACCGCGTCGCCGCCGCCGCCGCCGCCGCAGCCCCCGCAGCCGCAGCCCCCGCAGCCGCCGCCGCCGCCGCCCCAGCAGCCTCCGCAGCCGCAGCCGCCCGGCTCCTCGGCCGCCACCCCGGGCAGCGGCGGCGGCGGGGGCAGCGGAGGCGGCTCGCTCAGCGCCATGCCGCCGCCCAGCCCCGACTCGGAGAACGGCTTCTACCCCGGGCTGCCGTCGTCCATGAACCCGGCCTTCTTCCCGAGCTTCTCGCCCGTGTCAGCGCACGGCTGTGCGGGACTCAGCGTGCCGGCCGGCGGCGGGGGCGGAGGCGGCGGCGGCGGCGGCGGGTTCGGCGGCCCCTTCTCGGCGAGCGCGGTGCCCCCGCCGCCGCCCGCCATGAATTTTACCTCAGCAGCAGCCCCCGGCGGCGCCGCAGCAGCCGCAGAGCCGCAGGTCGCCCGTCAGCCCGCAGCTCCAGCAGCAGCACCAGGCGGCGGCCGCCTTTCTGCAGCAGAGGAACTCGTACAACCACCACCAGGTACGGCGGCGGGCGGCCCGCGGGAGTGAGCGGGGCCGGGGCGGGAGTGAGCGGGGCCGGGGCGGGCGGGCCCGGAGGCCGGTTGGGGCCGGGGCGCCCCCTCGAACGCCGCGGCGGGAGCGGCATGGCGCCGCGCCTCCCGGGGTGCCGGCCTCCCGGGGCTGAAGGACAGCGCTCCGGGACCCGCAGCCCCGAGGAGGTGCGGTCGGGACGGGCCGGGGGACGCGGGCCTGGGCGGAGCGGCCGCGGGAAGCGAACTTGGTTGGGCTGGAGGAGAAGGCTTGCGGGAGACGCTGCGTGCGGGCCAGCGGGCGACTCTTCGCCGCTGTCCAGTGGGCGAGTGGGCGGAAGGGTTTCTCTTCGGTTGCTTCCGAGTTTTGTTTCCTTCCGAGTTGGCCGGCCCGGGAGCGCACCGGGACGCGGCGGCTTCCAACGCCCGCCGCCGGCAGGGTCAGCCCGCCGCCGTGGCCGGGCTGCGGGGTCGGGGCTGCTGCGGGGGTCGGGGCTGCTGCGGGTCGGGGCTGCTGCGGGTCGGGGCTGCTGCGGGGTCGGGGCTGCTGCGGGGGTCGGGGCTGCTGCGGGTCGGGGCTGCGCCCGCCGCGTCCTCGGGCTGTCAGGGGCTGGAGCGCAGGCTGGTAGGGACCGCTCGGAGGGCTGGCACGCAGGTGCTGCAGAGGTGGCTTTAATTTCTGGGCTCTTTAATGTTTGGGAACTGTTGGTGATTTTAACATAAAACTTAAATCTGGGATCCGTGTTTGTGGAACCTTTTGGGGGGAGTGGAGTTGAGGAGTGATCTTGACTTTCCTGGAGGGAATTATGGGGCGTGGTGTTTATTTTTAGTGGAATCGCACAGGGCAGGATTTGTTTTTGTTTTGTTTTAACACGTATTTCCTTTTCGATTCAAAATCCTTCTGTTAACCCTTCGTGGCAGTTTTTGGGGGACCGCTGGGTTGGTTGAATCTCAGTAGCGTTATCTGTCAGGTCCATCCCTGATGACTAGCTGACGGAGAAGCAAAACTGGACCTTAACCAGGTTTCTGTTGAGCCAAGTTGCCAGGCTTATCCTTCTAAAAAAGTCAATACCATCTCAACTAGTCCAGGTTAACACTTGGCATTTGTTTTAATTAACTAGAGAGAAAGAGCAGATTTTATTGGAGCAAACAAGGCCTACAGGGGTTGAAAATGCGGAATTTTAAAGTGCTGTGCCTTTTAATCTGAAACAGCCGTTTGTTTTGTTTCTCCCGGTCTTCATTTTGTAGCGGAAAACTTTCCACCGAAAGCTAGCTATGTGTGATTCTGCGTTCTTAAAATTGTAATGCAGAACGTAAGAACATCCAGCTGGATCCTTACTTAGCTGTCCTCTGCTTTTGGACAAATGATGGGTCTTATTTAGCTGTCCTCTGCTTTTGGACAAATGATGGGTCTTACTTGGGTGCAGTGTAAGAGGTTACCAGCTTCCCTGAGGAACTTTGGGTCACTGGAAAAAAACTTTGGGCACTGGCTGATATAGGAGGCAAAGGAAGGTCTTCCAGAGTGGGTGATGTACATCGTCCCTTAGTCACTCTATTAAGTATTTTTTAAAGATTTATTTCATTTTTATTGGAAATTCAGACATACAGAGAGGAGGAGAGACAGAGAGGAAGATTTTCTGTCTGCTGAATCACTCCCCAATTGGCCCAATGGCTGGAGCTTCACCCATCCGAAGCCAGGAGTCAGGAGCTTCTTTTTCTCCCACGCAGGTGCAGGATCCCAAGGCCTTGGGCTGTCGTCCACTGCTTTACCAAGCCACAGACAGGGAGCTGGAAGGGAAGTGGAACAGTCACAATTAGAACGGGTGCCTATATGGGATCCTTCTAGCGTGCCAGGCAAGGACTTTACCTGTTAGGCTACCATGCTGGGCCCCTTAGTCACACTTTTTGAATTATGTGTTGGAGAGGGAAAGAATGGCATAGATAAGGTCATGTTTACATTTGAAAAGGAAAAACATGGTTCTAGAAATCGGGGCTTTAAAAAAATCCTAAGAAGCAGGTCTAGTTTTCTGAGTATGTGTCTATTTTTTTGATAACTGCCTGGTTCATACTTTCTTTAACTTTTTAACTATATCTTGACACAAAGTATAGTATAAACTTATTGACAATATAGTTGCTAGCAATCAATTGGCAATCAGTGTTGAAAATAAGAAGCTTCAGTTGTATCCTGTTGATAGCTTTTCTGATCTGTAATGCAGTGTATCAGGTTGAACTTCACTTGCCAAGGGTTCTAGGTTGGGATATAACCCTTGCAAGTGGATGAACATAATGGAGACTTGTCCTGGGCTTTCTGATACTGGCTACTTAGACAGCGTGTGTCAGTGGGTCCACCTATGGGTAGCAGCAGATAATTGCTTAACAGTTCTTGGATAATTAAATGAAAATTCCAAAAAAAAAAAAAAACTTTCAAGTAAGCTGTATTTAAACTAGAGTAAAATGAAAACCTTAGAAGTTGAATGAACAGTGTCTCCAAAGTGGCATTTATTTTACTGTCTTAAGACATTTTAAATTTGTGCAAGTAAAATGTTATCGTTACCTACATTTGTAGTGTTCCAGCTTGTATTGGAAACTTATTCAAAATATTTGTCATAAAACTGGGACATTTCAATGAATCATATCGTAGTTTTGCTTGTGTGCCCATAGTATAAATTGTTTAAGATCACAAGTACGTTGTATCTTTGAGAATCTTTAAAACTATTTTTAATTTAAAAATATATTGTTTCGTATTATTTTCTTCATATTTATCGGTACATAGTTCTCCCTGCATGAAAAAAAAGTAACTGTATGTTTCTGTTTTAGTAAATTTCAGGAAATATATTTAAAGCTGAAAATAGGATGAAAACTTAGCAGCATTAAAGGAATATGGTTATTTGTAGCAAAACTAGGAGATACTTTCTGTTACCTTTAAATATTTATTTTTTTAAAAGTATTGTTTTAAGTTCTTAACTAAGTTTTGAATTTGAATTAGCAGCTCCTTAAATGCCTTTAATTTAAATCAGTGTGTTTCCCCCAGCCTCTCCTGAAGCAGTCTCCCTGGAGCAACCATCAGAGCAGTGGGTGGGGCCCTGGCAGCATGTCCTGGGGAGCGGTGCACGGCCGCGACCATCGCAGAACTGGGAACATGGCCATTCCGGGAGCTATGAATCAGATCTCTCCGCTCAAGAAGCCCTTCTCCGGCAACGTCATAGCACCGCCGAAATTCACTCGCTCTACTCCGTCGCTGACTCCCAAATCCTGGATTGAAGATAACGTGTTTAGAACTGACAACAATAGTAACACACTCTTACCCTTACAGGTAAGAATGGTATGTAAATGACTCTGTTTCTAATGTTGATATTCCAAAATAGAAAGTTGGGGGGGGGTGACTGGTCACCTAGTCAAAACAACAGAGTGTAAGGCCTGAATTCTGGTTTTAAATATAATCTGACAAAGTATGAAATATTTATACACACAAATTGAGACTGTAACAAGTTTCTAAGCACACAGTGAAATTCGACTTGGAAGAATGTAGGAAGACCTTTGTTTATTTAAATACATATAGAAAAACTCCTTAAAAATACCTGATTTATTGATCTCAAGCCACCAGAATTTTATGTATTCTATGTTACAACTAAGATAGTCTGTAATTGTAATTGTTTCCAGATTTAACTATGATTAGCTGTGTACATATATATGTATGTATATGTATGTATTAGAATATACTTAGTCCATCTGTGATTATAGAAAATATTAGCCTTTTTTACATATGATTCAAATTTGTCTTCACTGCTTGAGGTGTTTCTTTGTTTAGTTTTTTTGTGTGTATAACATTGTGGCCTGAAAGTTTGCAGTGATCAGACAAATTCTTCCAGGCCTTTTACTATTTTCTTAACTGTTGGCTATGTTAAATAAGATTTCCCACCTCAACCCCAAACCTTTAGAAGATGAAATACAGGTTTAAGACAGAGCTTTAATTGCTTTGGCTTTTTTTTTTTCTTTCTGGGTGGGCATGGGGAGAACTTGCTCATTTCTGATGACAACTTCTATGCTATTGAAGGTGAGATCTAGTTTGCAGTTGCCAGCTTGGGGCTCAGAGTCACTCCAAGATAGTTGGTGCACTGCAGCCGGGACATCCCGAATAGACCAGGTAGGCTGCACAGTGTGCGTTCTTCAGGGTGTTGGCTAGGAGCTCAGTACTGTTGATGCATTGCTGTTTGTTGTTTACTTTGCAGTTGTACACGTGTAAGCATATTGTAAGAGCACATCCAAGGTCATTGTGTAAGAAGGATCACCCAATTCCACCCTTTCAATGTGAATGCTTCATTTTCAAGTTTAAAAGTGATTTGTACTGCTCCCTTTGGCAGCACATACACTAAAAATAGTAAATTCTAATAATTTTGTATCTACAAAGCATGGTAAAGTTGGTGGGGTTTTTTTGGAAAATAATTAAATTATATATTCCTGAGCACCTGGCTTTAAACATTAGTCAAACTAAACAGATTTGCTTTTGCAAAATTATTTGTGGTTATCTGTATTGTTTTGTTTAGCATCCATTTTTACATTTGATATTTTACAGAGCTCAGTAGATTTTTGTCATGAAATTTAAGAGATATATTTCTAAAACCATCTTTGTCTTAGTTCAATTTTTTCATCTTTATAAAAACACTTTATAATATTTTAATTTTTTAATTTTGTTACTGGTCTTATCTTCTTGGTTACTGTTCTGCTTCCCAGTAAGAAGCTCTGGGTCATAAGGTTGGGAGTTACTTAAGTCACCTTTAGGACTCCCGTGGTTACAGATTGCTGTCTTTTGTTCTGCAGACTGAATTGAATGTATACTGGGAACCAGGTGATAAGTATTATTGTAAGTCTTAGAAAAACTCGGCTAACCCTCTGGAGGATTCTCTCTAACAGAGCCCCAGTTTGCATGAGTATGGGCTCAGCATTGTGGGAGTTAGGTAAATGGGGTTTTGGTATTCTAAGCTCAGACTCCTCTACAGTGAATTTATCAAAATGAAGTCATTCCTCCTAAAAACTGTATGAATATATTATCAATGCATTGGTAAACAGCTGATCTGTAGGGTTAACCCTAATTGCAGTAAATTACCCTTAGCAGTTTTAACCAACTCAGTCTCTTTACCAAAGTCATTCTGCCAGGATATGCAAGGAGTTGTGTTGTTAGCAATGTTTAAGTTAGCTGGCCATGCATTTCTACTGTCTTTTACTGTGGCCCACTAAGCCCATATCACCTTAAAACAAAACAAAACACTTTCATTTCAAAGTCCTAGTTACAGAGGAGAGACAAGATATTTTCCATCTGCTGGTCCACTCCAAAAATAGCTGTTACCACCAGACCTGGTCCTCTCCAAAGCCAGAAGCTTCTTCTAGGTCTTCCACATGGTTGCGGGTCCCAAGGACTTGGGTCATCGCCCCCATTCTCCCAGGCCACAAAGCAGAGAGGTGGTTGCAAGTGGAGCTGCTGTGACACAAGCAGGCACCCACACGGGTTGCTGGTGCCACCACGTGGCTCCCCCGAACCTGCCATGTGATATTTTTATGATAGTGCTTTCATATTGTTCAGACCGAACACATAAATGCCTAGGAGATGATGTGTTCGGAAAGGAAAATTATTATTTTGAAGGTGGCAAGAGAAAAATGTTTTTGGAGAAGAAAGGATGCAATTATTCTAAATGCATGTAGGGAGGAAGCAATAGTATGCACATGGCATCAGAGCACAGGGCAGGGGTGGATGTAGGTAAGTGAGGCTGTTGACAGTTGCAGTTGGTACAGATCACAAAGAAAGCTTTCCAGCCTGGGTACTGGGCCTGCCACGTAGCAGCAGGGAAAAGCACTCTGCCTTTGCCTGTTTATAGCCTAGCGTATTAGGTACATTTTAGGAAAGAGGATTTTGGTGCTTAAAAATGCTTTGTGTTTTATAAACTGCTTAAATACTAGCTCTGACTGTGGACTCTTGGGCAAAGGTGTGATGAGATGAAGATGTTGAAAAAAAGGTAATGGAAAGTGAACTCATGTTAAAAAGGAGGTCTGAGGCTCTCCCTCCCCTTCCTCTGGTGAGCTTTGTGACATTCATTGAGTGACACAGTTTATGGCTCTCATCTCTGTAGGTCGTAATTTCCTTATCTCTACAAGGCGGACCTTGAACTAGGTTATGTGGCACTATTGAGCAGGCTCTCACACTTTCTCTCATCTCTTTGGTCATTGCTTTAACTCCTTGTTCCGTGTTCTTGACCCCTGATCTTTGTGGTTAGACTGTATGCTGAGTCCTTGAAAAGAAGGCGCTTGAGATGCTGTTGAACACCGTGGTGCTAGTTCTGACCTCCCTACCAGTCTTACAAGCAATCTGTTTCCCATCAGTACTCATTATATGTCATTTATTTTGGGGTTTTTACCTTTCCATGAAAAGACTGAGGTGTTTGAAGCTGAGCTTCTTAAAAATACAGTGCCAGTTGTGAACTGAAATTGGTTAAAATATTAGTTGTCATTACAGAAAGTACTTAATCACTTACATGTTTAACAGTATTTCAATGTCTGACCTTTTGTGTCACATACAATATTTTTTTAAAGATTTTATTTATTTTTATTGCAAAGTTATATATAGAGAGAGTAGGAGAGACAGGAAGACCTTCCATCTGATGATTCACTCCCCAAGTGGCCGCAATGGCCAGAGCTGCACAGATCCGAAGCCAGGAGCCAGGAGCCTCTTCCAGGTCTGTCACGTGGGTACAGGGTCCCAAGACTTTGGACCGTCCTCAACTGCTTTCCCAGGCCACAGACAGGGAGCTGGATGGCAAGCAGGGTTGTCGGAATTAGAACTGGCACCCATATGCAAGGCAAGGATTTAGCCACTAGGCTACCATACCGGGTCTATATGATAACATTTTTAAAATTATTTTATTGGAAAGTCAGAGACGCATTGAGAGGGAGAGACACAGAGATCTATGACTGTAATGAGCTGAGGTGCAGCAGTCAAGGATGAGGAGCTTCTGGTTCTCCCCATAGGTGGAGGGACCCAAGACCTTGGGCCATCCACTACTGATTTCCCAGGTCATTAGCAGAGAGCTGGATCAGAAGTGAGTATCTGGGACTTGAACTGGTGTGCATACAGGATGCCAGCTCCCCAGGCAGCGGGTTAGCTTGCCACACCAATGCATCCACTCCCATATATAACATTTTAATACTGGTAGATATTAGTTAACAGTATGCTATTGTAGAATATTGAACTTTTTTATGTCCTTTAATCTTTTACTAATTTGGCCTAGAACATGCCACATTATGGAAATGAAGTTTTAAGTTTTACATTCAAAACTTAAAGTCTTGACTATCAAAAGTTAACCAGTTAGATTAAGGGGAAAAGAGATTGTTATGCACTCATGTTATTTCTATTGTATGATAAAATTTTGTGAGTTAACATTTCTTTATTTTAGATAATTTGGACTTTTTTAATGGAAATACCTCAAAAATATTTTAACAGCATATATAGATTGTTACTAATATTTCTACCTTCAGGATAATTATTAAATAACTGTTTCTTTGAGAATCACTTCAGAATGCAGTTTAGCTAGTTCCCCAGGCAAGGAATCATACTCAGAAGTATGAATTCTAAAATATCCTGAACTGAAAGTTTTAACTAGGTATAGTAAGGTGACAGTATGTTTTTTAAGACAACGTATGTCATCTGACAGTACAAAATGTGAAACCTATAAATGTGTGTTAACTTGTCCGCTTGAGAGGATCAGTCCTATATGAGTATAGCTTAAACTCCAGATGTTTGCTCTGTGTTAAATAAACTATTTTGGCAGTTTTTGGCCTTCCAAAAATTTCATAATTTTATTTTCAGAATGAAAAACATACAGCTTTGTTTGCCTCAGAGTAAATAAAGGAAGGTCAGGAAATGGCTGCTCAAATTTTGTATGTGTTTGTATTTTAATTGCTGTTGGACATATGGAGAAAAAATGCTATCCTTTGCCTTTGAAAAGGTGAAGTTCAGTTGGATGAGTAAGGGACATTTACCTGGAACAGTTTAAGACGGTACTGAGCTCATGAGAGTGCATGCTGCATGAAGCAGTGCTGTCAAGATAGCATATCATCCGCTGCCAGCCAGGTCAGGATGGTGTGCTAACGTGCTGGCATCGGAAGTGTGATTGGTGTTCACTGTAAAAGGGGCACGGTATTGATGCCACATTCTTTTTTCATTTTAAAATAAAAATTAGGCGACTAAACACAAACATTAAAATTTAATGTTTTGGGGCCCACTGCCATGGCTCAGTTGTCTAATCCTTCACCTCTAAGTGCCAGGATCTCTTGTGGCACCGGCTCATGTCCTGGCTGCCCCGCTTCCCATCCAGCTACCTGTCTATGGCCTGGGAAAGCAGTAGAGGATGGCTTAAAGTCTTGGCATCCTGTACCTGCATGGGAAACCCAGATGAGGCTCCTGGCTCCTGGCTAAGTAGTGTTTTCTACTTAGGTAGAATGTATTTTCAGGCATCTGGTGTGTTATTATATGAGGCAACAAAATTTTCCATACAATGTTTTCCTGCCTTAGTCTTTCAAGTGAGTGACAGGGACGCAAATGGGTTAGGCCTTCCAGTTACCTTCGCAGGAGCATTAGCAGCAAGCTGGTCAAAAGTGGTGCAACCTGCGTGTGAACTGGCACTTGCCTAGGATGCTGGGAGGCAGCAGCTGGCTCTGTGCCAAGACTGGCCTCATACATTTCAAAGATTTGTTTTTTGAAAGGCAGAGTTACAGAAAAAACGGGAGAGACAGATATCTTATCCTCTGGTTCATTCCCCAAATGGCCGCCAAAGTCCCCGGGCTGGACCAAGCTAAAGCCAGTAACCTGGGACTTCATCCACGTCTGGATTCTTCATTTTCAGGAGAAAAACGTTCTGTTTAACATCTTTTGAAATAAATTGTATTTTAACTACTCCAAAGCAAAAAAAGGCAATATTCTATCAAAAAATGTCCTTATGTTGGAGTTATTCTGTTGTCCTTCCCATGATGTTGCATGTGAGCCACTTAGCTATTCTCAACATGCATAATCTCGCCTTAGGCTGTCTTCTTGGAAATTAGCATTACTTTACTGTTTCCTGTGTTTTTTCCTTCTAAAAACAAACAAACCAACCAAAACAAACAAAGAACAACTCATTTGAAGACTTACCTGAAAAAATTACAGATAGGGAGAGAAAGAACTTCTACACAATGAGTCACACCCCAGATATCCACAGCAGCTGGGCTTGGGACAGGCCAAAGCCAGAAGCCAGGAACTTCCTTTCGTCTCCCATGTAGATACAGAGGCCCAAGTACTTGGGCCGTGTTCCATTGCTCTTCCCAGGTGATTATTGGGGAACTAGATTAGAAATGGAGCAGCCGAGAGTGCAACTGGATCTCATAGGGGATTTTGGTACCACAGGTAGGGCTTATCTGCTGCATTAACATGCCTGCCCTTCTCAAAATGTCCAAGACTGTTTATTGCAGCTTCTATAAAAAAGTGTTCATGGCAAATGGCTGAGTTTAGGAAGAACAAAATACATGTTAGAATATGAGGTGGTAGTTTACCTACCATGTGTTAAAGCAGTTTTTCCAGTTTGATATTCTGAGATTAGGTTATCTCTATTTCTGAACGCATGTTTGATTAATTATTTGCCAGATTGTTTTTTGTGTTTTAAAATAGGTTGAGATACTTCTCCTCAAAAATTCTTACTTTGACTATTTTCAAATAACTGTATTGTAACAAATGTAAAAGCTACTTTGATTTTCCATATTAATGCTGATCAGCCCTTGTGTGAACACAAGTTACTTTAAAATTGCCTACGTTTAATTTGCCTCTGTTTAGTTTTTACATTAATGACATTTTATATGAGCACAGAATTTTCTAATGTCTGCATTTCAAAAGAACACATCTTTACTTCCTGTCAGATTTTGATCCTCACAAATTATTCACTGCAATTACGCATATATGTCTGTTGCATATGAGCCTCTACTAAGTTCAGAAAGTAATTTTAACATGCCATGAGTTCTTTTATTGTTCAGAACTGTTTCATGTTTATTGTTTTTGAAACCCCATGTGATAACTTCTGAGGTTTGACAAAGTATAACCAAGCTTATAGTTACAAAATACTTCTCTGTGCTTTTCTGAGGTTTGGTTTTATTGTTGTTGTTGTTGTTGTTCATAAGCTACCTATTGTGGGAGTTTAATAATCACAGATTTGAAATAAAAACGGAATCAGGGACCTCATAGTTGGAAATCTCGCTGATTCAGTTGGAAGTGGATGTTCTAACTACAGTAGCAGTTGACGCAGTAGCTTGGGACACCCACACCCCTTATAGAAGTGACCCGGATGCAGGTCCCAGCTAGCTCCCAGCCCTGGCTTCCGCCCACAGGGCACCGGGGCAGCAGGGGATGACTCACATCTCTGCCACCTTCGTGGGGGCTCCAATTGAGCTTCCAGCACCTTATGACCTAGCTCAGCTTCAGCAATGTGAGGATTGAACTAGACAACCAGAGATCTCTCTGCCTTTCAAGTAAATAAAATTCAAGAAAAATGAATGCAATTTTTGAAAATAAAAATTCAGTTGATTATATAGTTCTCCCTGACTTTGGTTTATTGGCTTACTTAAGCATTTCTCCTTTCAGGGCCTGGCATTGTGGCATAATAGGTGAAAGCGCCCTGTGCCACTGGCATTCCGTGGCTGTTCCACTTCTAATCTAGTTCCTTGCTAATGTGCCTGGGAAAGCCTGAGAGGATAGCCAAAATGTGTGAGCCTTTGTACCCACCTGGGAGACTAGGAGGAAGTTCTGAGCTCCTGGCTTCAGCCTGGCACAGCACCAGTCATTGCAACCACTTGGGGAGTGAACTGGTGGATGGAAGATCTCTGTTTCTGTGTGTTCCTGTCTCTATAACTCTGCCTTTCAAAGAGATAAACAGTAAATCCTAAAAACCAAAAAAATTTCCATCTAGTACCTCAAGTATTGCCTGTAACCCATAAACAGGTCTGCAGAATTAGTTCAATAATCTGTCCATGCTATAGGGGAAAATCATTTCCTTGTCCCCTAGCAAGAGAAAGTTACTTCAGAAATATTCTTTTGGAGATGTGAATAGTTATCATTAAGGTCATAGCTTTAGCTGAAGATCTAACAGATTATCTTCAAAATCATCACCCTGAACTGTAGTATAATTTTTATAATAATTCCGAGTAAGTAGGATATGAAGTATCTTGATAAACTATACTGTTAGAATCTACATGATACTTTATACCTTCTGAGGATTTTTCTTGCTTAGTTGTACAGTTTCTATCCTAAGAGTTTATATTGTGTAATCTGTTTGAAATACGTCTTGGAGCTTTGAATATAATAGTACTTAGTCTTCCATTTCGTGTGTTAGAAAGTCAGGTTTACAGAAAAATCACGTAACTATCCAATGTCTGTCCTCACTTACCATTGGATTCCTTTTCCATGGGGAGTTCCGAGCAGAATTTGTAGTCCTTAAGTAGCCACTTAAAAGTCCAGTCTTTGCCCTCTAAGAACTCAACTTACACATTTTGACAAAGTTTTTATGGGAGAAAGCAGTTGTCTGAACATTTGAAAGCCAGCAATGTTCTTTATTTGGAGGGTCCCAAACCTTAGTTAACTTAGAGGTTTAGTGGAATACAGGGAAATCAATAAATTATGAACAGAATAATGAAAACAGAAAATGGAACTATCTGGATACATCCCTAAAATTACACAGGTGTTTTCTCTTTTCCATTTTGAAGTTGCTTCCTGCATATTCTTACACATATGCACATGTGCACACACACACGAGTGGGAAGACCCCTGGGCCAGCGGGAGAGAATGAGACTGGTTGCTGTGCTAGTACCTCTTTTTCCTTTCTTCCATGTACATTGAATATGTGTTGAGCAGGATGCAGTATAAGTTTATAGGTCTTAAATAATCAAATTCCATCAAGTACATGGAGGGATTGACCATTCAAGAAGCAAGAGTTATAATGATGCAAAAGACGCGTCCAAGTTCTGGTGACGCGGGACAGTCCGAGTTCTGGTGACGCGGGACACTTAATGAGGGGCTTTCCTCCTTTGTCCTTGTCCTGCATCTTGGATAGAGATTGTGAGGGAGAAGCATTTCCAACTGAAGAGGCCAGTTCCAGAGTGAGACCTGAATACAAGCCTTAGTCCGTTTTGATTTTGTGTATCACGCTTTTGGTTTTTACTGTATGAAGTGTGTAGGCATTCCCTGTTAGGAAGCTCGGACTATCGAGTTAAATATCACAGAATGCTTGATTGATGTTTAAAGTTATGGTGCAACTATGGAATTAAAACTTTTCCCTTCCCTCAAACATTTGCTTTCCAGGTGCCAGCGTCTATCTCTCTAGATATGTGAGAAAGCTTAGTTAAATCAAGGGCTAAAAGTGCATTTTGTGTATGTGGATTTCAGGTATCTCTAAGAAGAATAAAAAACAGAAGTTGTTGTATTTATTGCCTTAATACTGCCGGTGAAATTTGATTATTTCTGATGTGATTTTGGAGGTAAATGTATTCAAAATACTGTCCTCCGATACAAGTAGGGTGGTAACTCCAGAGACAAGAGTTCTTAGAATTTTCTTTGGATACAAATTAATTAATAGGTTAGTCAAGAGCTTATGATATGGAATGTATTTTTGTAATCACTATTGATAGTATTACTTAGATTGTAAGTCTTTTTTTCTTTATTTTTTTCTAGGATCGAAGCAGGATGTATGACAGTTTGAACATGCACTCTTTGGAAAATTCCCTTATTGATATTATGAGAGCAGAACATGATCCTCTGAAGGGTAGGTAACTTATT
This sequence comes from Ochotona princeps, assembly GCF_030435755.1. NCBI lineage: Eukaryota > Metazoa > Chordata > Mammalia > Lagomorpha > Ochotonidae > Ochotona > Ochotona princeps. The sequence goes on along the minus strand of NC_080842.1, from coordinate 66,640,748 downwards.
GTATAATACATAACTGATTACTTACCCCCCCAGGTTTTTATGAGCACTGAGTAGCACCTTTATTAGCATCTTTTATATCTTTATTAACAAATATCTCGTGTATGAAATGGCATATATTTTTCCTTTGTTGTGATGTAAATTCACCTTCCTTGGCCTACAGTTTAAGAAAAATCCTCTTTTTGGGTGTGTGCTATCATTTACCAGAAGATGAAGAGTAGCCTTAAATGTGTACCTTAAGTGAAATTTTTCTAGAGGTCTGTGGAGTACAGAAATATTGTAGCAAATAATGGGATATTTTCATTCATAATTTACAGTAGTTTCAACCTAGAGTTTGCATGGATTAACTCCTGCCTCAGCTTTCTTGTCATGGCAGAGGGTTGTGAAAGGTGATATTTCTTAGTAGCCTTTGAGATGAAGAATAGTTTAGAACCAAGTAGGAAAATAGTCAGCCTACTAATCTCTCAGTGTTGATCTCCATAGATTGATAATGGTATCTGAATTTCCATCAACATACTTGCTTTGATTTGTTACATGTTATGTCTATAAACTGAGTAAGTAATTCTTTTGCATTTCTTTAAATAATATATCCCATTGCCCTTTATATTAATGGTGAGAACTCTTAGCAAATTGTGCCAGCTTGAGTAATGGGAGATAGCAGTTATGTATTGCTACAAGAAAGTTATCCCCAAGCTGAGAAGCTTAAAGCAGCAATCAGTGTGTGTAACCACACATTGCTGTGAGCAGGAATTCAAGAGCAGTGCACGTTAATGGATTCTGCCTTAGAATGTGTTATCAATCCAAATCATATCTGATTTTGTAAAATTTCTACATTTTTATTTCTGTAAAGCTAAGTAAGAATTTTCTAGAAAATTTAGCCTGTGAACTTCAGAATTTTGAGATTGGCAGAAAACCAATAGTAAGAGGGGCTAAGTTGATAGTACCAATCTGCTGTCTAGCCAGTTTGTGCTGTTTCTAGCTTTTGCTTATAACAAGTTTGTCTTTATGCAGTCTTAATTTTCTACATCATTTTCACATGGGTTTTATCTGTTTTTATTGGCACATATTAAGTGTATATGTATATATGGGGTAGGGATATGGTATATTTCCAGACATTCTACACTGTGTACTGATCAAATCCTTACAATTAATGTTTTCATCTTATTTCTTTGGCATCATTGAGCTCTTTTGTTCTAACCATCATAAAAGATACAAGGTTATTGCAAATTGCAGTCACTCCACTATACTGTGAATCACTCTAACATTTCCTTTTACCTTCTTGGTACATGTTATCCAACCTCTCTCTCTTCTCCCATCCCAAATCATTTTTAGTCTCTAGTAATCACTATTTTATGTTCAGATCTGCATTAAATAAAAGAAGAAAGATTTATTTTTTTATTGGAAAATCAGAATTATAGAGAGAAGGAGAGACAGAGAGGAGGATCTTCCGTCCACTTGGTCAATCCCCAAGTGACCACAACAGGAGGAGCTGAGCCGAACTGCAGCTAGGAGCCTCTTCCAGGTCTCCCACATGGGTGCAGGGTCCCAAGATTTTGGGCCATGCTCTACTGCTTCCCCAGGCCCAGGCCACAAGCAGGGAGCTGGATGGAAAGTGGAGCAGCCAGGACATGAACCAGTACCCATATGGAATCAGCACTTGCAGTGTAAGGATTTAGCTGTTCAGCCATCACACTGAGCCCATCATTTTTTGTTTAATATTTACTTGAAAATCAGAATTGCAGAGAGGGAGGGAGGTGGGGAGACAGAGAGATCTTCCATCCATTGGTTCTCTCTCCAAATGCTACAAAACAGCCACAGCTGGGCTGAACAGGAGCCAGAAAGGAGGAGTTTGGTGCGGGTCTCCCACAAGGCTATCCTCCACTGCTTTCCTAGGCCGTTAGCAGTGATTCAAAGTGGAGCAGCAGGGACTCAAAGGGGCACTCATGTAGGATACCAGCACTGCAGGTGGAAGGCTAGCGCACACTGCTGCCATGGGGGCCCCAGATCAACTTTGAAAGAAAGAAAAACAAACAAAAAAAGCCCAACAACTTTGCACATATGAGAGAGGACTTTTGATGTTTGTCTTTCTGTGCCTAATTTATTTCATGTAGCATAATGTATTCCACTTATCTATTCTGCAAATGACAGAATTTCATTTTCCTTTTTGGGTAAATAATATTGTGTTGTTTTTATAAAATGCACTGATTTTCCCATCTGTAAATGAACACCTGCGTTGATTGTGTACCTGGCTATTGTGAGTAGTAATGCAATGAACACAGAGGGGCTCTTTGGTGTGCTGATTTCAGTTCCTTTGGGTAGATCCAGAGTGGGCTAGCTGGAACATGTGGTAGATTATACTGGTTTTCCTTAGGAAATATACCAATTTCTCTTCCCTCCAATAGTGTGTAAGAATTAAAGACAAAATGGAACAAAAGCTGCTGAAGTTAGGAATAAGAGTTTTGGTGTTTGTGATTCTTGCATATTAGGGAGCTTGAGCAGCTCCTTCATGATTGCTGATTATTTGTGTTGACGGTTTCCTAAATGTTAAACTTTTGGCTGTTTTTTGTTTCATTTGCTTCTAGCCAACATTGAAGCTAATCATGCAATTGCCTATGTGTGAGAGCCTTGTTTGGTTGTGTTTCAGTATTAACTGACAGTTCCAGTGGTGTTGTCTTGGATTCGCTGTTTAAGGATAGAATCAGCCAGCTTATGGTTAAGATTAATTTTTCTCTTTTATGTCCTGATTTCTTTTGAAAGTTCTTGGAAATTCTAGTTAAGCCGAAAATCATTAACTCTTTTTTTTTTTTTAAGATTTATTTATTTTTGTTGGAAAGTAAGATTTACAAAGAAGATACAGAGAGAAAGATCTTCCATCCACTGCTTCATTCCCAAAATGGCTGCAACAGCCAGAACTGAGCCAATCCGAAGCCAGGAGCTAGGAGCCAGGAAATCCTTCCTGGTCTGAATATGGGTGCAGGTATCAAGGCTTTGGGCCGTCCTTGACTGTTTTCCCCAGCCCATAGGCGAGGAGCTGGATGGGAAGTGGAGCAGCCAGGAGACAAACTGGCACCTATATGGGATCCTTAGCTACTAGAGCATTAACTTTTACCAATGGATACTGAAAAATTTGCTTTTGTTTTCCTGGTCTTGTAAAAGGGTTTTTGAAGATACTAGAGAAAATATTCTTGCATGATTATCTCAGTTTTTTTCTAGCTGGGTTATAATTAAAAAGTAGACAAAAACGTAAAGTATCTTAAAAAAAAAAGTGGATGCAGCACAGGGCTAAGAGAAATTTAATAATTAAAAATAATTAGTTACAAGTCATTTTAAAAAGAATCTCAGGCACAGTGCGCTGGCTCAGTGGCTACATCCTCGCCTTAACATCCACTGGCATCCAATATGGGTGCCTGTTTGTGTCCCAGCTGCTCCACTTCCCATCCAGCTCCCTGCTTGTGGCCTGGGAAAGCAGTTGAAGATAGCTTGGGACACTGCACCCATGTGAGAGACCTGGAAGAAGCTTCTGGCTCATGGCTTCAGATCAACTCAGCTCAGACAGTGCAGCCATTTGGGAAGCAAACCAGCAGACAAAAGATCTTCTTCTCTGTCTCTTCTCTGTTACTTGTCTTTCCCAAAAAAAAGAAGAAAAAAGAATTCAAAATTCTTTGAGAAAAATATTTTTGGCGCTGGGGAGTTGGGGAAAGTTTCTATCACCAACTTCAGGAATGGTTGGGACAAGAAATGTCTATTTCTAGTCATAGTAATTTTTGTTCTGTCTATATTACGGCAAGGGATTTTTTAAAAAGAAGTTGAGACTCCGCTGTAAAGTGAGACTGGTGCTGCTGCAAGTTTCCTATTTAAAATCCTCTTCTTGGACAAACATTTGGCCTTGTGGTACATATGCTGTTGGGAAGCTCACATCACAGGCCTGAGTACCTGGGTTCAAATCCTGCCTCTGCTCCCAAATCAGGCCTCCTGTTGATGTGCACCCTGGGAGGCAGCCGTGATGCTTAAGAACTGGGTCCATGCCACCTTTGTGGGAGACTTGGCTGAAGATGCTGATTGCCCGCTTTGAGCTGACCCAGCACCGGCCACTTTGAGGACCCCAGCACAGTGTGACTTTCTGCCAAGCCTGGGAGGATTTGAGTGCTGCCACTTGAAGTTTTTCATTGTTTTCCAGTACAAATTCTACTGCCTTTTAACATATCACTCTGCATTTTCTCCCTCACCATATCCTTTTTTTTTACATTTTATTAGTATTATCATTTTATGATACTGTTCCATAGGCTCCTAGCATTTCCCTTATCCCCTATCCAATTCCCTCTCCCCCATCTAGTTCCTCTGTATCATTACTAACATATAGTTCTTCATACATAGTCATATGTCCATCATTGCGACCATGGACAATGGCAGAGAGTCCAGCATCCTATTGTCAAGATATAGTGAACAGTCTCATTGTAAGTCCATCTTTGGAAGTAGAAATGCATACTACATTGTATCCTCACATCTGGATGTTAGTCTCCATTTCACAGCTACTGTACATCCCCTCAAATGAAAAGTCGTAATGCAAAATCAACAATAGAAAGAAAAATAGAAATTTACAATGCCATGATGTTAAATGACATGTTACTAGATATGACAGTCTCCATTATACAGCTACTATACATCCCCTTAAATGAAGAGCCACAAAACAAAATCAACATCAGGGAGAAAAAAGAAATTACAACACCATGAAGTTAAATAACATGCTACTAAATGACTAATGTGTAGCTAAAGAAATGAAAATCAAGAACCTTCTTGAAGAAAATGATGCCACTGCATGATCTACAAGTCATTGAATGATTTAATTAGAAGAAAGTGTTTTGAAGAGATAAAACCAACAGAAAACAACAAAACCCATGAGATATAGTTTCTACTGATCTTTGTTGGTGAAGTGTGTCTCCTCCAGACAATAAACAGATGGGTTTTGTTTTTTAATCCAGTCTACTAATCTATGAAGTTTGATTGAGCTTAAGCCATTTACATTCAGAGTTTAATATGTATGAGTGGTACTTTGGTCCTGTCATTTTAGGAATGGGTTGTTCATTGGTTTAGTCTTCTGTTGTCATTTTACTGGGATGTTCTTTCCATTTGCCTTTGGTTTTGGTAGGTGCTATTTCTCTTCTCCGTCAAGAGAACATCTTGAAGTATCATTTGTAGGGCAGGTTTGGAAGAGGCAAATTCTTTTAACTTTTCTTTACTGTGGAAGAATTCGATTTCATTTTCAAAGACAAAAGAAAGTTTTGTTGGGTATGTTATCCTAGGCCGACAATTTTTTTCTTTTAGAATCTGGAATATGTCAGTCCATTCTCTTCTTGCCTATAGAGTTTCCTGTGAGGGATCTCCTGTGAGTTTAATTGGCATTCCTTTGTATGTCAGTTTTTTTCATGTGCACATTTAAGGATCTTTTCCTTATGTTCGATTGAAGAGAGCTTGATGATCATGTGTCTTGGTGAAGATTGCTTTTGATCAAGTCTGTTGGGGAGTTCTGTGCCCCTCCTGGATCTTGTCCCAATTCTTTCTCTAGATTAGGGAAATTTTCCTTTATTATTTCATTAAATATATTTACAAACTCAGCTTCTCTTTCTGCACCTTCTGGGACTCCCATAACTCTTATATTTGGCCTCTTAATAGTGTCTTTCAGTTCTTGAATACTTTTTTGGCCTGATCCAGCTCTGCTTTCAGCTTTTTGTTTGCTTCTCCCTGATGACAGGAAATATCTTCCAATTCTGAGATTCTTTCTTCTGCTTGCTTTATTCTATTTTGGAGACTCTCCATTGTACTTTTTTTTTTTTAAAACTAAGTATTTTTTTTTTTATTATTGTATTTTTGTTGACAATCTTTACATAGTTAATTACGGTAAAAAAAAAAAAAAGGTTCAGGGGGTATAGGGAAGTGGGTAATAGTATTATGTCCATATTGTTTCCATCATGTATCTGAGGTAAAGGGGGGTATTAACGGAGAAGCCCCACCCAGTTTCCCACCCACCCCAAGTCCCGGATGTGGGGTATGCTCTGAGATCCTTGATCAAATGGTTTTAATAGTTCTCCAGTTATGAATCGCTGCCAGTTTCACTCGATGAGGTCGTCCACTGATTGATATGGTCCATCATAAAGTCTTCATTTGCCCAGTATTTCGCTGCCTACATATAGCTGAGATGGTTGATTGACTTGCTCTGTCCTCTGTCTTTTCTTGGCTAGGGTTCTTAGTCCAGCAGTTCGATTGGGGAGATCTCCAAAGAAACTTTGAGGTCTTCCCAGACCAGATTCTTGTATGTTCTAGCAAGCACAGGGCCCGGCACAGTCCGTCACCTCGATCAGCTGGTGGTTTCAATTGCTGGGTTGGTTCTGTTTTCAGTCCTGATTTCCACTGGAACCAATGGGTGTTGCAGTCCAGCCTGGTTCTGCCCAGCACACACTCGGCCCCCGCATCAACCAGTGAGAGCTGCAGCCTAGTCAGGGCGACCACCAATAACCCCGACCAGGCCCGCCCCCTACCCTGGTTTGCCAGTATGTATAGCAGTCTACTCCAGTCTGTCCCACATCCTATTTGGCTCTTGTACTTGTCAGTGGGTATTAAAGCTTAGTTCCATCTAACCAACTCAACTCTCCAGCCCTCACGGATGTTGTTAAGTGCCTCTCTGTCTAGCCACCCCAGCCCCCGTCTTAGTTTCCATGCCCTCCCGCGGGAGTAGTGACCCAAGAGGGGGGAACCCACTATTTCCCTCCCAGGTCTCTCTCAGTCCCGGTTTATGCACTCTTTAGGTGGTTCTGTGATTTGACTTGACAGAATTAGTCCCCAGTGCCAGCTTCTGCCAGTTGATGTTGTGGCTAGGCCCAAACATCTCTCACCCACTCTAATTTATGCTTGCACCAGCAGGAATAATCCACCTAGCCTGGCTTTTCCCTGATCTAGTCCACGTGCAGCGCACAGGTGTTGCCACCTTGCTTAGTCTGGTCTGTCCCCATCCCAGCCCAAGCTCTCCAGTGGGAGTAGCTGTCTGGCTAGGGGACCAGCCGCTTAATCCCCCTGCCGGCTCTGCCCCTCCCTTCCTGGATCTCGCGCGTGCTGGTTGGGTGCTGCAGTCAAATCCAGTACAGGCAACCTCACCCTAGCATTCCATAGTGTGCACTGGTTTTGTCACGACCAGTCCCGGCTCGACCCACACTCTGTTCTGGTGTTCGGATTTACCAGTGTATGACATGAACTGCCCCAGCACGGTCTGCCCCTGACCTATTCCAGATGTATGCCAGTGGGAAACTGTCCATGGCCTATTCTGGGCTGTTTCCCATCATGCTTCATGCGCTTACCTGCAGGGACTGTGTCCTGCCAGAGGAGTTGCCCAGGCTCCTCCATCAGAACCTCTCCCAGTGCCAGATTTTGCGCATACCAGGGGGTCCTTGAGCCAGCACTATTCAGTTCACCTCATGTCCTAGCAGGAACAGTGGCTTTTTCTGGCTTGATTTCACCCCATTCTGGTTCTTGTTGTTGGATGTTTCAGCCCAGCCATGGCTCGTCCATACCCACGTACAGCTCACACATGGCTCAGTAATGGGTTGAGACCCAGCCTAGTCAGTCCCACATCCACCCTGGTTCTCCAGGACACCAGATGATGTTGGGGTCTGGCCTGGCCTGGTACATCCAGTCCCAGCCCACACTAGTGCCTCGGGAGATTGCAGTTATTTCCTAGATAGAACGCGACCCCATTCCAGCACACACGCCCCTTGGTGGGAACCTCAACCCAGTTAAGGTGCTCCCTTACCTCCCCAGCTGGGCCTGTTCCTAGCTGGAGATCATGCACCTGTAGTGGTTGCTCTGACTCAGCTTGTCTCAGTCCCTCACTTGTCCTGGCCTCTGCCTTAGACAGTGTGACTTAGCGTCCTTGACTCAAATAGACCAGTAGGTGCCAGAGCATGGCTCGGCATGACCTGTGCTCCATGCTGGTTTCAAGTTTTGCTTGTAGGCTAAGGTTTGCTCAGTCCTGCCCAGTACATTCTGTTCTGTTACCAATTTCTTCAAAGGAAGAGTTACCGCCATTGGGAATGTTAAGGATTGACTGAGATCCCAGAAGCACAGTGGGATCATCCTGGAGCTACCTAAGCAGCGATTCAGACAACCAATACGCCAGAGCTCCCTGGCCGGGCGGCCAGCAGGCAAAGCCTGGCACCACATGGTGCACTGGCTGCCCTGGGTGAGGCCAAGGACTCGTTCACTGCCTTGCGGCAGTGTCTTTGGCGTGAGCCCCCAGCATTGGGTCCGACCCGGCAGGGGCACCCCTCACAGCCGCCACACTGTGAGGAGCATCACTTGCCCCCGTCTCCAAGGCCCGCACCCCTCCCAAACTCATCCAGCCACAAGATATTAGCAGCTGGGTGGAGCTAGGAATTTTAATCCAGTTCCCAAGTTCCCTCATGGCGCACTTACCCTGAGGAAAGAGCTCTCTTGGGTTCTGGGGGAGGCTGAGGACTCGTTCACTGCCCTGCGGCAGTGTCTTTGGCATGAGCCCCCAGCATTGGGTCCGACCCGGCAGGGGCACCCCCCCACAGCTGTCACACTGTGAGGAGCGTCACTTGCCCCCGTCTCCAAGGCCCGCACCCCATTGTACTTTTAATTTGCTCCACTGTGTTCTTAATTTCTGATGTATCAGCCTTGATTTGCTTTATTGCTTCCTTAAATTCTTTGAACTCTTGTATGTGTTTCTCATTTTTGATCAGTAGCTTTAAAATGAGTTTTCTGAATTCTGTGTCCCCCATTTTCTCGATGTCTTCCTCAGTTAACTCTGAATTTGGCATAGGGTTTTGCTCCTTTGCAGGGGAGTTTTCGGTAATATTCATTGTGCCTTTGTCTCTGCTTTTGCTCTTGGTCATTTGCACTTCTGGTTAGCAGAGTCTTCTTCTTGGGGCAGGTTTCTGAGCTGTGTCACCCATAGGTCTATAATGCGATTTTACTTGTTGCAGTTGGTGCACAACACTTTGCTTGCAGCCACTTGTGCCACAATCTCCAGCGAGTTCCAGGTCTGAGTTCTTATGTTAGATTTCCACCAAGAAGTCCATAGCCCCAGCTCCTGGCTCACCACTCTCCTCCTCCTGTATACCATGCTGAGGCTGCACCATTGTCTCTGCAACCTTCCCCCCTCTTCTGGTTGGAGCAGGTCCCAGGAATAGGGAGACATAGTTAGGTTGTTGTTGGCGCTGATCTTGCTGGAACCTGTTGGACTTTAGGTCTGGGTGCCACACGGACCTATTTTGATCCATACGATGCCACAATCGGTATTATTTTCCTGCAGGACCAGTGCAATCCACGAAACTCAGTGTGTTCTTGCGAGCTCAGCACATGTGCAGTTCACTGTTGTCCCCTGCAGTCCTAAAGCTATTGCCACAGTATACAAATGGCGCCTGACATGCAACTACTAGAGTTCTTGATCTGCTGACAGTCAGGTCTGAGGGCTACCCAGACCTGTCTTGGGTGGTCCTGTAGAATGCCAGGTTGATGCGATGCACTGAGTCAGAAATGAGTTCACTCCCAGCTCAGCGTATGCTCAGTCCTTTCCCTTGCCTTTGCCTCCTTACGAAAAATGGTGCCCAATTCGGCTCTAGGGGGCTGACTGGGCTATGAGATCCACCCTGTTCTTGCACTGCCCGTCTGGAATCTGCTGCTATGTCTCTGCTCCTGGTCAAATCAAACGGACCAGCAGGATGGACAGTTGTTTGTCTGGGTTCACCTCCCAAGCTCCCAGTGAAAGTCCCTTCCCACCTGGTTGCTGGTGGAGTTCAGATCGCCATTAGCTGAATGCTGCTGGAGTATCAGTCACTGCAACACCGCACTGTTGTGTCCACTGCTTTCCTGTGTCTGTCAGTTTCCAGGTACCCCTCTGCTGTTGTTCTGTCCTTTCTTGTTTCCTGGAATATGTCATCTCTACTTCATCCCGATTAAATGTTTTTCCGTCCATTTAAACGTGTCCTTACCCTATTCAGCCATCTTGATTCTAGTCCCTCACCATATTCTAGTCATTACACTTTGTCTCTGAGCTGGATTGTAGTAGAAGTGATATCAAATGAAAGAAACTAGAGTTCTCCATCTTCACATTCCTGGTCTTAGGACAGCACTGCAGTTGGTGGACAGTCTCTTCCATCTCAACTTCTCGTGCATTACAGAAAACCCTGACTTCTGTTTCATACACATTTCCCACCCCACCATCCTCCCCCAAAAGAATAAGAAATGAATCTTATACCATTAAAAGCATTTAGGAAATAATTTTCATTTTTAATATTTCCCCTGTGGAACCTGATGAAAAAGAAGGGAGATGGAGGGAAGATTTTTTCAAAAAATTGTATAGTTCTTAATCATGGTGAAAATTTGTAAAGAAATATGTGAATGTAAGTGATGCAAGGATTATTCTTTCTGTTGCTTCATAAGAAATTACCCCAACACCCATTGGTTTCAAACAAAGTTTATTGTCTCACATAATTTGTATGGATTAGGATGTGGGATCTAACATGGGCAGCATGCATGTCAATGATGAGGCCTGGTGATGGCTCAGTGATGTGATTGGCACGTTAGGGTGGGCTTTTGGCAAAGCTCGGTTCACTGCCTCACTGCTGCTGCACAGGGCTGCTGGTGTGACCCTGTGTGAGTGAGAAAACTTGAAGGTGAATGCCTCACTGCCTTCTGTGACCTGGACTGTCAAGTCTCATGGCAGTGGCTGCTTTTCCACAGCATCCTAGGATCTGCATGGGTTGACTGCTCAGTTTGGGCATATCTGATAGTCAAGAGATTTGACTGTGAGATGCCAAAAGATCAGTGCACTTATCATGAGGTGAAAGGCAAAGCTGTAGATCTGCATTTATTTTGAAAGCTGAAGGAAAGCAGCCACTGCTCAAGGTGAGAGTTTCAGTAGGAAGAAGAGCAGTCAGGCAGATCTCTAGAAAGTGAAGAAAGTGACAGTTCCTGCCCTGGGTGTTTATAGTAACAGAAGAACCCACCTATGCCCAAAGCACTGTGCCGCCACTTACGTCCACATCCCCACTCCCCAGTGGGTTTACAGATCAATAGATAGCCTCGGTTGATTGATGTTAAGAGTTTGTATGATTTAGCTTACTGGATGGGAGGACCCTAGTCTTACTGAAGTTTATACAGGTGTGAAGCGAGGACAGCCATAGAACTGTGAGTGTACTTTATTCCACTATGCTGGTTTTGTACCAGATGCTGGCTGTGCGTTGTGCAAAATGGACTTTGCCTCTGCCCTCATGGAATGTGTATGGCATACCTGGAAAAGATACTACACAAACACAGCCTGCCTGTCATGACAGTATTAGATAACCTGGAGGGAGATGATAAGGTTCTTAGATAATTGAGAGCAAACACCTGACCTAGATGTGAAGTACAGGAAGCCGAGACCTGATGCCTAAGCAGCTCAGTGAGGACAGCATGTGCCAAGCCTGGGAGAGATGTTCGCTTTGGAGTAACTGCAAGAGCTGCCCTGGCATAGCTTACTTATGGCTTCCTGATGCGAACTACATGTCGCCCCATGCCACTGCATTGTGGACCGTGAGCCCTCCACTGTCCTGTCCCTTCTGTGTGTAGCATGACTGGCACTGACCTGTCCTGCTGGAACTATCCTGCCCTGTTTTCTCTCACTTGCATTCCATTTTGTAATGAGTGTCATGATTCTTGCCTAACAAGTTTTCCTTCAAAGATAGAACAAGCATGGATTCTTTTAATACCCACATACAGTCTAGTAATTTTGCAGCTTTATATTTACATACCTATTTTTAATAATATATAATCTTTTTATGTATGTGTGGTCAGTTTCATTCCCCTTTAAACAAAAGAACAAACCAGCGATTATTGTGGCACTTGTTTCACTCCCTGCCCCCAACAATTTGAATAGAAGTCTTACTGTGTAAGCATTTTTTGCTAAAAACCTTTTATGTCCTCCAAAGTAAAAGGGCCAGTAGAACATTCCATTTCAACCCATGCAAGTTAATGTGAAAACCGAGGAAGTAAATGCTGTGTCTATGAGCAATTTCTGAGAAGATTGTCTCAACCAATCATCACCTTGACCAGTGTTCCCTGAATAATTTAAGGGAATTCAGGAAAAAGAATTTAGAACTTGGTTTTACATCAGCACATGTGCAAATATGGATGCCTTTCAACCCTTTTGTTTATGTAGAGGAATTTGCATTACTTGATTGCTTAGCTCCTATTTTGAGCCATTCTCCATTGCCTCCCAGTCATGCTTAATTGAAACTAGTTTGGAAGTGGCCATGGAAATCAGGTTTCCCTGGTGGGCAGCAGGGATGTAGTTATCCTGTAGCCCTTGTCTCCTGCCTCCCGGGGGCACACTAACAGCAAGTTGCATTGGAAGCGGACTTGCAAGAGTGTTCCCACACACTGCTGTTTGGCATGGGGACCCAAACAGGTGCTCTTTCAATGAATTTTCTTAAAATAACGATTATGAATTCATAATATATGTGTGCATATGGAAAACATATTACTAGCACAGCACATCTTTCAAAGATTCTGTTTTATCTCTTAATTTAAAAAACACAACAAATAATGTTTCTTACATGAACTTTACAGTAATAAAAACAAGTACTTGAGATAAATAGGTCAAGAAATTCTAACAGTTTAGTGTTTTTGATGGACTGTTTGAGAATCTCTTACAAAGATTTTCCCCAAAGCATAATATTCTACCCTATTTACATGTTTGTGTTCTTTTTACCAATACTATTACTAACTAAAGGACATTTTAAAACACTAAGAATAAGTAATTTTTAAAATCGAGTCTTACAAATTAACACCTGTTAATAGTGTAGTGTATAATTTTTACGATTTTTTCCTTTTCTATATGTAAACTTAAAATATTTTTAATATTCAGATATCTTTCTTCCCTTCAGTCTGCTGTTTAGCCATTTAAAATATTAATTTAAAAAATATACATGTGGGCCCAGTGTGATAACCTAGAGGCTACATGCTCGCTTTGCATCTGCCAGGATCCCATGTGGGTGCCAGTTCATGTCCTGGCCTCTCCACTTCCCATCCAGCCCCCTACCTGTGGCCTGGGAAAGCAGTAGAGCATGGCCCAAAGCCTTGGGATCCTGCCCTTGTGTGGGAGACCTAGAAAAAGCTCCTGCTCCTGGCTTCAGATCGGCTTAGCTCTGGCTGTTCCTGCCATTTGAGAGTGAACCAGCAGACAGATCTTTCTCTCTGTATATCTGCTTTTCTAATAAAATAAAAAATAAATCTTTTAGGATATATATATATAAATATGTATGGGCACAGATTAGAAGGTCAAGTAGTTCCATAGATACAAGTCTTCTTCCTGATCACTGCCTTGCGTTGATTCTCCATGCAGTTATTTGTAACTAATGTGCGTATGCTTACGTATTTCCTACGTTTTAGATGTTTGGGGTTGGTAATCTATTATGACTTATCCATCCCCTGACTCTTCTGGTATCCTGTCATTTCAAATTAAGTATAAGCCTACTTTAGCTTCAGTCAGGGCTTATGTTAACTGAAATAATTTTCAATAGATAAACCTTGTATGCTAGTATAATGTAACATTTTGTTTTTCCCGTAACTTTGTTTTTTCATAGAATTAATCGTTATCTTTTTTGCTTGGTTTCCTTAAGGTAGTTCATTGCATAAGACTGTGGTTTTTAAATATATATATATGAAACTATCAAGTAATCATTCAGTTTGATTTATTTTCCTGTCTCTGGAATTGTCCTTTTACAGCCCTGTGTAAATACTGTATGAGGACCTTCATGATCTTGGGAATTACTTTCTGTTGTGGAATCCATGTTTTGGTCTCAATCTTTTTTTTTTCTATTAATGATTAAAGCCTTAGCTTTATTGGGTCTATCTTTGCAATACCTTCCCACTTATGGAATTTACATTTTTAGATTCTGTATGTGAAAGATACTTAAATCTTTTTGGTATCTTTTAAGAGCCTCATAAATTTTTCACAACTTTCCTATCACATCTTCTTACCTGATCTTATGTCTCTTAAGGTCGTTACAGTATATGAAGATTTTCCAGTTCCTTATGTTGTTTATGCTTCTTCTGAATTCTTCTTTTCTATTATTTTTTTCCTCCCATATGGTTATTTTTTATCAAATATATGGTTTTTTGCTGTCTATGCATCCAGGTAAGACACAGAAAAGAGATTTGTAAGTTCTTTGTAGTCAACTTTACTAACTAGTGAAAATTACTATTTGCCAATCAGTGAGGCCCTCTCAATGTCTCTGTTTTGAAGTCTTTTGTCTGGGAAATGGCAATGTGTGTGCCTGGGAGCTGTAGCTTTAGCTGGTAGCCTTCTCTGAAGAGCCTTAGAGGGGGCTCTCTGCTTCTTAGATAATCTTGGAAACCAGCAAGTCGCCATCACCCTGCCTGTTTTCAGCTCCACATCTATGCTCAGTGTTAGTCAGAGTTGCTTATTTCTGACCCTTCCCTACTGCCTGCTGCAACAAATAGCTCATTCATGTGGGCTCTTCCGTGCACATGCTGGCTGAGGAGTTTGTTTTCAGTGACTTGGTCTACAGAGTTGGCTTTTCTCAGCTGTGCATAATTACAGCTGCCAAAACTTTGCTAGTATGGTTTTTCTGAGATCTTGTTTCATCCTCCTTGTTTTAATGGGGTTATACATCTAATTCTTACTTGTCACTTTTGGGGTGTCACAAAGGAGTAGAGGTGAGACATGTGTTGATTCACTCCACCATGTTCCATTGGAAGTAACTGTAACAGCTACACAGCTTATATTCTTCCAGGAAGACTTTCTGGCAACCCATCAAGAATAGATTATTTTATGTTAGAGAGTCTGAGAATTTTATTGCTTTTTAATCAGAGTAACTTTCTCATTCATTTTAGGCTCATCAGTTTTTTTGCTTTTCGAAAACTAATTAGTGTGTCACATGAGACTGTTACAGGAGCAATGGTCACATCGGTTTTTACTTTACCTCAAGTTTGCATCTGTTATCATACCAAACAAATGATAGGAGCACAAATATTACTGTTATTACTAAAACTTTTTACATGGATATATACACACACACACACACACACATACATACATATATTTGTATCACCACTCCCCTACAGTTCAATATTCCGGTATTTCAAATGTGTGAAAATTTTTTCTGGGTTTATTTCCGTAGGTTGATTGAATAGATAGTTTTTAAGGCTGTGAATGTACACAGATGTTCCTGGACTTGTGATGAGCTGAATATATGCAATTCAGAAATGCATGTACTACACCTAACCCAACCTACATCAAAGCTTAGTTTAACCTGCTTTAAACATGTTTCACCCATAGTGAGGCAAAAATCATCCAACATCATATTTTGTAATGATGTGTTGAACGTCTTATGTATTGAGTCGTTGTACTGATAGGTATGCTTCCTACCCCAACATAAAGTTTTAAAAATGTAAGTCAAGGGAGGGTTTGGGGAGGGGTGGGGAGAACCCAAGTATCTATGTAACTGTGTCACATAATACAATGTAATTACTGAAGTTAAATAATAAATAATTAAAAAAAAAAAATAAAAAAAAAAAAAAAAAAAAAAAAATAAAAATGTAAGTCAAAACATTTTAAATCTGGGAATATGGATTACCAATTTATTTTAAAGATTACAGTGCTACTAGCAATGTTCGATTGCCAGTTTATTATTATTAGTGATTCTGAGCATTATTTCTATTTAAAACTCTTAAAGTGAATGTTTTTAGAAAGATTAGTTAAGTCTGTTTTAATTTTAGAAGCATGTATCTTCAGTTCTGTAGTAACTATTTGATACTTTATCAGTTTAGTGTTTTCTTTCTGTAGGTTTTCATTTGCAATTATACTTTACTTGAAAAACAAACCTTTGATAGGCTATGTTTCATGGATTTCTTAGTGTATTCTTCTGTCTGGATAAAATCTTGAACTACATAAAAACTATTAGGTGAGCAAATACATGAGAGGATCCTGATACAAGTGTGAGTTCCCTAGATTAATTTCTCTTGACTCTAAAGTAGATTGATGGCTTTATACAGTCAAGGTAAGGAATGATTCTGCTACTCCTTGGGATCTAGTTCTTCGGATCTAAGGGGTGTTTTTCTGCGTTTTGTATGATCTTATTCTTAGGCCTTTATGAGTCATACATTGAGATTTGAAAAGGAGATTAGGAATGACTGTCCTGCCCCTTGGATGTGAGCAGAGACTGGAGTTATTCAAGTTGATAATGACCACATTCTAAGTGGATTTTACCAGACTTCTTATGAACTTTTAAATTCTAACTAAATTTAGAAGTGAAGGTAAAATGCAGGTGCTTAAAATTAAAAAAATAAATAAATAAATAAATAAAATTAAAAAAAAAAAAACAGAAAAGTATACCAAACCAGTGGGAGCAATTTTAAATCGCATACCCAAGGGAGGTATTGCATGTCTTCAACTAAAGAGAAGTGTGCATTTGTAAAATGTATACAAAATAGCATGTACATTTAGTATATGCAAGCAGTGTTTGAGGGGGTCTGTGTAGTTATTAATGTAAAAGGTAGCTATTTACCTTTCTTTTACAGTTGAGTGACTGTGGCTTATTATAATTGTTGAAGTTTCAACTTGTAGTAACTGGTGGAATTTGATAACTCTCAAGTTTGTACTTTTAACTGCCCTTCTGTTAAATTGAGTTAATATTCTTTCTAATCCAAGCTCTTCCTAATCCTAATATATGAAATAAATGTTTGTTTTTCTTGTAAATTAGAATTGACAAAACATTGTTTTTCAGCAATTTTCTTACAATGGTTAAGAACGAGTTGACATCATTAAGTATTAATATTGGGACTTTAGAGTCCATTTACATATGAATTACAGCCTCTCCTTACCCAGCTATTGTGTCCCATGACCTTTCCCAACCCTGTCCCCAGCAGATGGCTAAAATGGAAGATGTTGGGTTAGAAATAATATTAAATAAATGGATGGCACAAGATTTTCATCATGCTACTCCAAATGATGTACAGGTTAAAACTTAGAAACTATGAATTCCTGAAGTTTCTATTTATATTTTCAGACCACTGTTGGCCCCAGGTAACTAAGACAGCAAACAAAATATTGAATGAAGGAGGAGTACTATTTTCAAGGAAAAAAAAGGAAATATTTGTGGAGAAGGAAAGATTTCCTTTTATTTATTTGGAAATCAGAGAAAGAGGGAGAAAGGAAGGGAGGGGGGAAGAGAGACCTTTCACGTGCTGGTTTAGTCCCCGGTTGGCCACAGTGGCCGAGGCTGGGTCACAGTAAAACCATGCCGGTCTCCCTCAGGGTGTGGGGGCCCAGTCAGACCAGTCTCCACTGCCTTTACCAGGCCTTCAGCAGGGAACTGGGTCAGAAACAGAATGGTTGGGGACACAAACTGGTGCCCCAGAGGACGCCAGCATCACCATAACGCTGGCCCTCAAGGAGAAACTTTATTTTAGCTAAAAACAGAAAGTAGGACATTGGCATCATCCCTCCTTACTCCAAATACTTAAAGGATTTAGAAATGAGCTAAAACAAAGGCTTGTTCCATGATTCTACATTTACTTAACATCTTTTCCCCTGTCCCTACACGCAACATGTTTATATATCTACTTTCAGTTGAGCACATGAGATGTTTTATAGAGAATGAAAAGGACAAAGTCCCTGCGCCATAGATCCTCTGTTTTAAACAAATATAGAAACAGTGATAAAATGTTAGATAGTCATTACAGTGAGGGGAATGAATGCACTGTTAGGAGGGTGGAGAAAGAAGGAAGCTGTTTTTTATGAAGGATGGTCTGAGTCGTGTCTGGACGCCTGTGGAGAGTAGTGGTGCAAGTTTTGGTCATATCTGGGCCCATGTGTTCCAGGAAGATAAAAGAGAAAGTAAGATCCTCCACAGTGAGTGTGTCTGAAAGGCTAGAATTGTCAGAATGGTAGAAGGTGTGGTCTGAGTGTGGTCTGGTAGTTTGAGTGATAGGTTATATGCAGTTATTAAATTTCTTGGTGTTTTAATTATTCAGATGTATTTAAAGTGGCTAATTTATGTATATGTATTATAAAAATATATTTGCTGTGGTTATTAACACTAAGAGATCAATGCATATTTTTTTTAAAGATTTATTCATTTTATTACAGTCAGATATACAGAGAGGAGGAGAGACAGAGAGGAAGATCTTCGTCCGATGATTCACTCCCCAAGTGAGCTGCAACAGGCCGATGCGCGCCGATCCGAAGCCGGGAACCAGGAACCTCTTCCAGGTCTCCCACGCGGGTGCAGGGTCCCAAGGCTTTGGGCCGTCCTCGACTGCTTTCCCAGGCCACAAGCAGGGAGCTGGATGGGAAGTGGAGCTGCCGGGATTAGAACCGGTGCCCATATGGAATCCCAGGGCTTTCAAGGCGAGGACTTTAGCTGCTAAGCCACGCCGCCGGGCCCAATCAATGCATATTTTAAAACATTCTAATTTTAATTGCATAGTATCTTATACAAAGGGAAACACAAAAAGAGTACTGTATACACAATTATTTATAAATATTATAAGAAACTTGTGAAATTATACCTTATGTTTTCACAGCACTGGCTAGTTATTTCAATTTTCATAAACTTTATGCATATTTAATTTGCATGACTTTATTATCAATTGACTTTTTTTTTTTTGCTAAGATTAGGTTCTTGTGATCAACAGAAAACTTGGTAGGGGCTTTAAAAGGATAGTTTATTTCACTTCAAGGGCCGTAACACTTCTAGAGTAAAGTGGTGATCCTTATGAATCTGTGTCTTTAACAGCCAAATTCTGCTCCTTGGTCTAATGTGACTTCTGTTTAGCATTTATGTGTGTTTTCCAGTAAACAGTAAAAAAGGAATTGAAGGCCTTTTCTTTTAAGTATGCTTCCCAGAAATTACACATGCAGCTTTTACTTGATATTCCATTGTCCAGATCTTCCACATATGTGCACATGTATTTCCAGGGAAGGCAAAAAAAAAAGTAATTTTTACTGAGAAGCTCTGTGCCCTCATCCAATGATCAACTCTGTATCATTGGAAGTTGTGTTGCTGGCAAGAACAGATGATATTAATGCGTTAACTATCCGTGTCTGCACCTTGCAGACAGTAGGAAGAAACAGGTGGCATAGCAATGTGTGTTTTCCTGTTTTTTTTCTGCATCAGAGTTTAGCATACCTAGTCATTCTATGACTTTTACAACAGAAAAATGCACCTGTGACCTAACATACATGCATTTCTCTGTATTATATTATCAGCAGTTTTTGTTAAGGTAAAGACTAAGAGTACGAATACAAATTGCTTAGATTCAAATCTTTCCAATGTGACCTGCCATTGCTGTAACTTTGGTCACATTATCTACCTCTTTGGGATATAGTGTCTTCTTGTTTAAAACGAAGAAAATAGTATCTAACTCAAAAGATTGTTATCAGAAGTAAGCACCTAGTTCTAAAGAACTCAGAAAGATCGCTCTAGTTATTACTATCACTTAGCAGGTTCGTAGTGAAAGTAGCATTCATAATATCCTAAGTAAAATCACTGTAAAGATTAACTTGTAAAGATATATTAATCTCCCTGACGCGGTAGCCTAGTGGCTAAAGTCCTCACCTTGCACGTGCCAGGATGCCATATGGGCGCCGGTTCTAATTCCAACAGCCCTGCTTCCCATCCAGCTCCCTGCTTGTGCCTGCGAAGGCAGTCAAGGACGGCCCAATGCCTTGGGACCCTGCATGCGTGTGGGAGACCTAGAGGAGGCTCCAGCTCCTGGCTTCAGATCGGCACAGCTCTGGCTGTTGCAGCCGCTTGGGGAGTGATTCAGCAGATGGAAGATCTTCCTCTCTGTCTCTGCTCCTGTGTATCTGACTTTCCATTAAAAATAAAATAAATCTTTTTTAAAAAGATATTAATCTTTTTCATGTGAGGGAGTGGGAGAGTGAGAAATTGTGTTAGTTCTATGAAGAGGTTTTCCTCTGAGAGTTACAATGTTGTAGAACATATGCACATGTGGGTGTGCTCCTGACTTTGCAAACAGGTATTTCTCTGAATTTTCACATATGTTACACCTTGTAAGTCATTCAGAACTAAGATGTCAAAAAACTGCCATCAGGGGAAATATTTTGTAACGTATACCTTGGGATAAATAAAATGAATAATGAACTTGTTGAAGAATAATTATGTGGTAATTGAAAGCTGAATGTCTCTCAAGGTGGAACTAGGATTCAGGGTTTGTTTAATTTATCTTTTCAGCAAGTCTGGCCTTAATTCTTGAGTTGAGTAACCTTCTTCTCTGTGTTGAATGTATATATACTATACTGTACTATACATAACGCTTCTAACACCTGTCAGATTTTGTTGACGTTGTCTATTTGTGCTTTTCTCCTGGCTTGTTTATTTTTTGTATCCTCTGTATCCTGCACACTGTTGGTATAGAAGACAATTAATTTATTAAACTGAAAAATAAGGCAGGCTGCAACTTTTGTAGTTTTGTTGTTGTTGTTTTGTTTTGTTTTTGTACTTACATATCAAGGCAGAACTAACAGTAAATTTTCTTGTGATCTTAAATTGTTGTCTAACTTTGGTCATTTATAGCAAGATGTTTAGAAATAGGCACACTTCCAAAATATACTATGATGCGTGAAGGTGCTATTCCATGTTATTGATGTCCATGTTAGAAAGCTGTGCTTGCTGACTCTTTTCTACCTTGTACCTCATTTGAGTATCCTACCGGTTATACTGCAGTATCACAGCAGAAAACTTAGTTCTTATGAAAACTTTGAGCTGATTCAGTGTATCATTTAGTTAACTAATGTCATGCTGCATGAAGCTCAAGAGTAAAGAAAGTGATGATTTATCCTTTTGAAGGATTATAACACTTATCTACTTTGCTGAGTCTGAAACCAAGTTTGCTATACTTTACACTCAGAACAAATGTGTTTCGTATTTGTGTATCTCCCACTAATATGTTTTCATTTTAATGTCAAAATTCAACTGTCTTCAAGCCATCCCTGCATTAATAGATGATCAGATTCTGAGCAAGTGTGTCTTATATGGAGTAATTGAATCTAGCCAAGAACCCTTGGAGTATGGAGTGCTTGCTGATACCCACCTGTGATGGTAAAGATAGGGTTAGCACTGTAGCACTCTACTAGTCATATCAGATTATTTAGATCTGTAGCGGTGTAGTTTATACTAACAAACTTTAAATGTTTCATTAATATTATTTACCACACTGTGTTCAATGCAAGTTGTGATGAGCTTTTCTCCTTTCTATATTAAGATTTTGGTTGTTTTTTGATGTAAGAATAGAGATACCTTTCCTTTGAGTTTCATTTTGAAATTTGAGATATAAAGAGATCTGTAGAGAAAATTGCAGACAGCTTTAAAAAGATTAGAGCAATTCACATCTCATATTAACTTTGCAAGATTAGGACACCTACATTGTTTTCACATTTCAGAAAACAAGCTTCATTCGTTGGCGTGGCTCCCAGACCACATTGTGATCTTATGATCTAGGAACAGAGGCTAACTGTTTTGTTTTTTTAACTTTCAAAGATAAGTTTAGTTAATACACTTTGAGTTAAACATTAGCCTTTTAGTTCTTAAAAAAAAAAAGTATACTGTGCTCAGTAATGTGCTCGGCACCCCCTTCTCCTCATATTGCTGTTCAAATAGTGTCATTATACTCAGATGCTCCTTTTCTGTCTTTTTAAAGGTCGACTGAGCTATCCACATCCGGGAACTGACAATCTGTTAATGTTAAATGGTAAGTTTTACAGAAGCATTTTAAGTTTCCAGTTGACATATAAATACTGATAATTAAATATGTTTCTCTACATCTCGACATAAAAATTTAATTTCTCAACTGTAAAAGTAGAACTACTCCTTTGTAGAGAACACAATTAGGAATTATACCTAATATATTCCTATCCTACCTGGCAAACCTTCATTCAAGTATGTTTGGGCAAATGGTTTAATACAATAGCACATACTTTAGCAGAAGTTCTTGTCTGAATATTAGCTTTCCCATTAAAGGTTCAGATAAATTAACTGTGAATTTAGTTTGTTTTCCCATATGTGAAATTAGAATACAGCCTTTAGGTTTTTTTGTTTGTTTGTTTGTTTTTGTAAGATTTACTTCTTTATTTGAAAGAGAGAGAGATGAATCTGACATTTGCTGGTTCACTGCCCAGTTGGATGCAACAGCTAGGGCTGAGTCATGCTGTTGCTGGAATTCAGTGAGGTGTTGTATGTTTAAGGAATACATTGACAGTTATGTGAATATGGCGATTTCACTAACTTAGTTCATTTAAATTGGAACTTTTACACAGTAAAGTGCACCAGAGTAGAAGAATAAACCTTCATTAAAGTGTGTTTTCTTCCTGTTGGACAAACAGTCATATATGCACAGAATCATAGTACTTACTTCAGCTTTGATTATGGGGAGCAGAGGTAATTAAAATATCCTTCACTAAGTATTTTTAAGTCACAGAGTAGGTGGGGAGAAGGAAACAAGAAAGGGAAGGACTATGAAAAAATAGTGTTTATATTTACGTGTGAGAATGAAACGTCATTAAAAGGGCCTGTTCTATTTCAAGTCGAAATTTCTTAAAATAAAATACAGTGATGTTGGGAAACAAAGAATGAAATTAAAGTCAGTGTAAAGCTAGACTATGTGAACCCAGGTAAAGACTGTAGTGACAGAAATATATGAATCAAATTCAGTCCACCTGGGAGATTATCAGAGAAGACAGAGGAGTAAGGAGGATCGAGGAAATAAGGTATTGGATGAGGTGATTGGTTTGTTCAACATTTGACTATTATGTCTTGTCCCAACACTGGATTTTCTAGTTAGTGTGAATCTTTAAGGATAATTAGGGCTACAATTGTCAAGATGCTGTTGGAATCAGTCTTACTATTCTAGGCTGAGCCACAGTGGCTTGACCTATGCCTCAGTACTAGCCATAGGAATTTATGTAAATACGTCTTTCCTCACTTTTTGTCCATCATATAGAAAAGACATGTGTAATTTGAGTAGCAGTAGCTGATCATTAATTCTAAATTTGTGACTAAAATAATGCTGTTGAAATTTGAGATATAAAAAATAGCTTGTATGCATTGTTATTCCTTTGGCATGGTTTATAGAATAATGATTAGGTAACAATAACAAATCTTTCTAACGTTCTTTGGGACAAGTGAAGATCATTTGCATTTCAACTTCTGAAAAAGCAGTTTTGTGGATCAAAAATTATGTTTGAATACATTTCACATTCTGCTGGAGTCCATTTGAGGTACCTTGTTAGATCATTTACAGATATTCACAGATACTGACTGGATAATAAGTCTGGATACTCATTCAAATATGTGTCAGTTCCTTATAAGAACTTAGCATCCATACTCTTTTTGCTAAGCACTGTTAAACTAATAGATGATTTTGATTTTGTCAGTAGCCAAGTGCTTACATGTAGTTTAAGTTAGATTGAAGAGTATTTTACCACTTTGTAGAACACACAGATAAGCTATTTCAAGCAAAATTTGTATCTTGTGGAGAAACCTACTTTTGCACTATTTGAACACTCCAGAGGTATTTTTTTTTAAAGATTTATTTATTTTTATTGGAGAGACGGATATACAGAGAAGATCTTCCGTCCAGTGGTTCACTCCCCAAGCGTCCACAGTGATTGGAACTGAGCCAATCTGAAGCCAGGAACCAGGAGCTTCCTCCTGGTCTCCAACATGGGTGCAGGGTCCCAAGGCCTTGGGCTGTCCTAGACTGCCTTCCCATGGCACAGGCAGGGAGCTGGATGGGAAGCAGGGCTACCAGGATTAGAACTGGCAACCATATGGAATCCTGGCATGTTCAAGGCAAGGACTTTAACCACTACTCTATAGCACCAGGCCCGATCTCTAGAGGTTTTAATGCATGCTCAGTATAGGAAACCAGGCATAAAGTTCTGAACTGTTTTCTGGCAAGTGACTGAGAGAGGAATAAAGAAAAGTACATCAAAATGTGTCTAGATTGGGAAGAGAGACAATTTGATCCAAGGAGAAAAAGTTTCTCTTACTTATTTGGAACTTTGTTGGGAGGTAAAATGAGGGTCACGTAATGGAGCCATTTTATAACTGCATGTATTTGAACTATATTTCCCTTGGAAGTGGAAAAATTAACTAATGTTAAGACAAGGCTCTTGCTCTACAAAACATTTATCAAATATTATTAAATTTGGAAAGATACTGTGATATCTCACAATACACAGACCTGCTTTTTAAAATTATTGTTCTTTAGTGTGTCATAGTTTTAGCCTATAATTAAGCAGTTAGATAAATATGTTCCATTACTTAACCAGCAAGTGTAGCTGACAAATGTTGTTAACTTTAAAAATCCATATATAGTAATAAATTCTGCTGTCAACACTTTTTATAATGGTTAAATCAGTTTAGTCCATAGTGGTTGATACCACAAATGCTCAAAAACAAATTATCTGGGTTCAGGCCCAACTTTTCTGTCTCTAGCTGTGTAGCCATGGATAGCTTCTATACAGCTTGAACTTGATTCTGTTTTCTTCATTCCTAAAGTGAGGAATGGCATAATACCTTCCTCATGGCAACTCTTCTGATTTGTTCATGTAAAATACCCAGTATAGTTCCTAAAGGTCACTGTTACCTGTGATAGTTGATGATGGTAACAGTGACAAAGGTGATTTGAAAAGACTAAAATCCATGTCCTGTAAGTAAATGAAGTAACTGCATATATTACACAAGTGACTCTGAAATATAACCAATGTTTTCAGCTTTTCTATGAAATGTAATGAAGAATATATCTAACAAACAGAAGGGGCTTATTTTATGTCTGAAAGCAAAATGAGAACCATGTAGTTGGTATAGCTATGTAGTGACAAAATTTGAGTCAGTAAATTAAAAAAAAATTTTTTTTTTCACTAAACAAATAGTTCCTTTTCTCTTAAATGTGATGCCTTGCTCCTTTGGGGTTACCAGGATGGCTTGATGGTACACAGATACACATTCAAACAAAAGCATGGCTGGGTCCAACATTGTGCCTAGGAGCTAGGCCACTAGGGCCACTTGGAGCTCTAACTGCTCCACTTGCAATCTGCTTTTCTGAAATGTGCCTGGGAAGGCAGTGGAACACGGCCTGAGTACTTGGGCTCTGCCCCTCTCGTTGGAGACTTCAGCCTGACTCAGGCCTGACTGTTGCAGTCGTAGGGGGGCGAACCAGCAGAGGGAAGACCTCTGTCTCTTATATATATATATATATATATATATAAAACATATGTGTGTTATATGTTATATATAACATACATGTGTGTGGTGTTTCTTGTGTTCTCAGTATAAATTTACCCCTTTAATATCAGTAGCAAAAAAGCAAACCAGTCAAAAAAACTTTCCATAATAATGGGGAACAGTACAAAACAATGGGTCTTTCTAGCATTTGTTTCTATGTTGATCACACTGCACTCTCACCACTATTCTCCTGAGAAAAATAGTGTGCATGTGGACTTTCAAACAGAGATTGAGTAGAGAAGTATGAGAGAGGAGAATATTAGGAATATTAGTGATGTTTAGATTTATCAGTATTACTCATATATAACCATATATGTGAATAAAAGCGTGTATACTTTTTGAGGTAAACGAAATCACATGAATTTTTTCTTTAATGATGAACATTTTCTCAGTAATGAGATGATATTTCTGAAGACATGCTACAGCCACACCATGTATTATGTCATAACAACAGAAAACTTGGACAGTGAAATTCCCCCTCACTCCCCACTGGTAGAGAAGTAACTGGAGCAGGTGCCAGATGAAGTTGGAATAGATTATGATTTTGAGATATATTGACTCAGTTTTGGGTTTTCAAGTTGAAGAGATAAGAATGGTTTTAGCTTCTCATAAAAAGAACTTTATTCTGTATTTGCAGCTGAGTTGATATGATGGCCCTTCCTCTAGCTGCAGTAGCTCAGCTGCTGCTGGAGCTGAAAGCTACCACATAAGGGCACAAAGTCCCTGAACATACCTCGTGTTGGAACCGTACAAAGAACCATTCTGTTTCTGCTCTGTAGTTATGAGTTAGAACCTGAATCAGGTTCTTGAGAGCTACAGAATAAATTGTTAAGTTTATCGATTAGGGGACATCTTCACAGTTTTCTCAGCCTTATTATCTTTAAATAAGTAGACACACAGTCAATATCAATAGTATGTATGCATGTTTACATACACATGTGTGTCATATAGCCTCCTCATTTTAAAAAATATAATGTTTTATAATAAAGTATTATGAGTACATTTTTGTACATCAGATTGTGGGTTTACTATATATAAATTGTATTTTGAGTTTAAAGGAACATTTAAAAGAAATCTTGAGACATAATAGTCACTTAATGGTTTGCCTTTCTTTCTGGGGTTTCTGATAATTCTGGTGAAGCTTGGTAGTGGCACCTACTCCTGAGTTCGTGTAGAAGTACTGCTGGGAAGCGAAGTGCACACATCATTGTTGAGCAGCATGGTGGCAAGCTGCTTGTTTCCATGATGGGAAAAAGCAAATGTTTCACATGTTTTAGCTTCATCTGCAGTCAGCTCTATTTTTGGTAATGTGGAGACTTGGAATCTGAGCGTTGGCCAAAAACCAAGTGGAATGGCTCTTTACAAGATTCTAAAATTCTTCAGGTATTAGATAAAGACATTTTCTAAATAATTAAGTTCAAGCCTAGGAATTAAATTTATATGTTATGATTATTGATGCATATTTTCACAATTTTTCTGGTGAATAGCCTCAGCTAAGAACCAGTTAAAGTGGATATATTAATTTTTCCTTAGATCACATTGTTATCGTAAATCCATTCTACTTTATACTTAATGAAAACAGCATAATTTTCTTTATCAGTCTTAAAGTATCAACCTTATCCTTGAGTGAAATTCATCCCTCATCTTAAAATTACATTGGATTAAATCATTGAGTCCTGCGTGTGGGTAAGCAGGAGACACTAGTCTTTAGACTTGTGCTACAAAGTGTTTGAGGACCAATTGAACATTTTCAGGGTTACTTAAAACTGTTAAGACATGCCAGGGAGTTCATTCCGTTTGTCTGTTCTTGATAACTCTTCTAAATTTAGTTTTAGCAATCTAATCATGTAAAGTTATCTCATCATTTTGAAACTTTTTTTTTTCATAAGGCAACTATATAAACATTGGAAGACCTTGCTTCCACTCCTGTCTGCACCCTGATCTAATATATAGGTCAGATAAGCCATAAAATAAATCTGCCAGGGCTTGAGGTCATTGGAGCTCAAGGATAGGATAAGTATGCAATAGATTATATAACTAAAAAAAGACACTGAAACACATAGATCCAAAAGACGTTAGTCTATATAGAAGCTATTGTACATAGCATATGAGTGACTTCATAGAAGCATAAATGACTACAAGTTGACACGTTTATTTTTCTGGTATTTTTAATTATTACGGATGAACTAAGGCCTTTTACTCACTTTATAAACATACTTTTTTATGTTAAAACCTAGAACATAATTTATAAACCTTACATAAAAGGTTATACTTAATAATGCGAATATTATTTTACTTAAAAGCAACTTGTGGATTTTATCAAAATGGCAGTTGCTTATGAAAAAAGAAGTAACTTTTTTTGAAATTATGTAAAGTACTAGTAACATGTTGAAATGCCTTTCTGCTTTTTCTTTTAAAGTGTATAGCATATATATATTATTATTCTATGATGATTTTAATATTGATTTGTATCTGAATTCTCCTATTCCCAGAGGTAGACCTGTAAACATTGGGCTAGAAAGCATTAGTAACTAAGTACATCATTACTGTTATGGGTTAACTTACTTTGTAATCATGCTATGTGGGCTTCAGTTTAATAATGAAATACAGTTGCTGATCTTCTAGAGTTAGTTTAATGTGTCTTGAATCTAATAACTATGTATTGGATTTTATATGACAGACCATTCTTTCTAATAAATACAAAAATAAGAATTTTATTCAGATTGTTTGCATTCATTTGGAAAATTTCATATATATATAATCTCCCTGTCATGATCAAATCAAAGTTTGTTGAGTTAAACACAAATAATAGTAAATTGTGTTTTTCTGTTCATTTCACAATATTTTATGATGTAAGTAACATCTATTAAAAGGACTTTGTAAATGGTAAAATATCCTGCTTTTTATGTGGTTACGTTATCACAGCTCTTAAAGTAGCACTGGTTCCCAGTTGCCTACATAACTTTATATCACAGATATTTGAATATGTGGGCTTATTTTTAGTTCTGACATTTTACAATTTGTCGTTTGTTTACATGCAGCAAGGAGTTATGGGCGAAGACGAGGTAATTCATTTATGTTTGCTATGGTGTAACTATTTCTAATTGGGTTTTACTGATCAATGTTGTAATTATCACAGAATTTTAATACAGTGTTCAGAAACTGACAGAAAAATTGTGTTTTAATCCAGAGCACTTGACAGATTTTAAATTGTTAATCTCTTAAATTTTATTTATTTTCATATCCATTTTGATTATTCAGTAGATTTTCCATTTTAAATGGACCAATTCGTAATTTCTACGAAATTCTATTTGTTCTAAAATGAAGCTAATATTTGCAATTCTCATGCATAAGAAATAAGTGCAATAGGTATCAGTGAGATGAGGTGCGAGCTGCATTTCTAATCCATAAGCTGCGTAGTCTTGTCTGTGTCTGTAACAACTCTGGATAGCAGAAATAACACAAATGCAAGGAGACTAGCACTGACTTTAGAAATCACTGTGCTATTCTTTCTCTTTCTTCTGAGACTGTCACCCTTTCTATTGCACAAGCCTTTCTCCCTCCCTTACAATAATAGTAACCCTTTGGAGTTCTTGTGGGACACTATGAGGGAAAAGCAAGAAGTATGTGATACAGAGCTGTTATTGAACTCCACTGCAAAGTAGCTGACATTTTCTGTAACTAAAATTTTGGCTTTTTTTCCCCCATGGGCAGAGATTGAGAGATAAAAATGCAAAATAGAATGAAAAAAAGGCAAAAGTGATTATACGTGACTGGATTATCTTCTGGGTGAGCCATAGGCATAGTATTTACATAGCTGTTTGATCCAAGGGCCGCATTGAATAAAAAGGTCCTCTCAAGAAGATAGACAATAGTAGTTAAATTTATGTCCTATACTACGGGGTGAATTGCTTATCCTCTTTTTCTGAGTATGTGCTTTGAAAACAAGCAAGTGAATCTTTGGACACCACTGACAACCAAAATTAATATTTTATATTAAATGATATTTCCAATTTTTATTTAAGATTTATTTGCATTTAGTTTCAGGGCTTATGAAAAACAAGTGATTTGTTTACAGAGATCTTCCACCTGCCACTTCACTCCCCAAATAGCCACAACAGCTAGGGAAGCCAGGAGCTAAATACAGTCTCCCATTGGTTGGCAGGAGCCCAGATACCTGGACTCTGCTGCTGCTTCCCCAGGCACACTAACAGGGAGCTGGACAGAGCAGGGAGTGTTGTGGCAGGGTGGCTGCAGTGTCCCAGCAGCAGTTTAACCCACTCTTCCACAACCCCAGCCTTCTAATTTCACTTTATTGGCCTACCTTTCTTCAAATGATTTTCTTGGCTCCAATTTCTACTTAAAAGAGGAAACAGAAGCTCAAGACTTAGAAAACTAAAACTGAATAACTTTCTTAGTAGTAGTATTAGTAGGAAGAGGGTGGCTGCTTAGAATCTGATACTTATTCTTAGATCTGTAGACTCCCATACTTGCTCCATTATCAACTGCCTTATCAAGAGGAGGCTGAATGCGAAGGGAAGTAGCCGGAACATGGGCAAGGCACTCCAGTGTGAGAAGTGATCATCCTAGGCAGCAAGGTGATCCCTGTACCAAACACCCACTCCAAATTGAGATGTTAATTCTATTTGCCATGAACTTTCTGAACATCTAAGTCTACGTGTGTATATGTGTTGTAAGTCACTTCACTGGAATGGCGTGCTGTGTAAATGCTTGCCCTGGTTGCTTTATAGTAGGGTCAATATTTTTAGTGGAGTTTATTTTGTAACCATTTATATTCACGGATTATTTGGTGTCAGGATCAGTTGATACTTTCTAAAATGGGGGAAAAATCTACTAGTGAAAATGAGTATACCTCAAGTCACACATTAAAATTGCCTTGGGGGTGGGTACTTAAACCAGTGGTTAAGATGCTGCCTGAAACACCTGTGTCTCAGGGCAGAGTAGCCGGGTTCAGTTCCCAGTTCTGTCTCCTTGCTTCAGCTTCTTGCTGAGGAGGCAATGATGATGGCTCAGGGAACTGTCCTTCCCATACAGTGGTGGAGCTAGGTTGAGTTCCTGGCTCCTGGCTTCAGCCAGGCAGAATTGTCACCATTGCAGCACTTGGGGAGTGAACCAGCACCCAGAGTGCCTTCACACACACATGCTCTCTGTGACTCTCTCTCACTCTGCCTCTCAAATTGAACTTTTTAGAAAATTATTCTATAAGATTTTAAAATTAATATCTTTTCAGTTTCTCTGTTCCTGTTCTTAACAGCCGGAAAATCCCAGATTATTTGAAGAAACAAAAACATTCCTAAATTTGAAAGCCATTATTACTTTGAGATATTTGTGAATCTGTACCTCAGAGAAACTGTAAGAGGATTATTTGGAAGAAACTGTGTAAATAATACTGATCCTAATTTACGCCATTGTTTTTATTGATATTTCCAGTTTTATAAATATGCTATATTTCCCCCTTTCCTGTTAAAATAGATAGAAACCTGTCTTTCTGGAAAGAAACCTGTCTTTGTGGAAAGAAACACTCATTTTTTTGAATATATAAATATGAATAGCATTGCTGTTCATAGAATATGTTTATGAGACTGACTTTAAATTGTTGGTATTCTGCTTTTATCTGTTCTCATAATGTAGACAGTAATATCTCATTGTGGTTCTAATTTCTATTTTCATGATGACACAGAATGATATTGAAGCACTTTTTCGTATGTGTATAACCCATTCCACTACCATTTTTTTAATCTTTCACCCTTCTTGCCTTTCCATATGGGATTTATATTTGTTTCCATATATCTCTTCACTGTGTGTTTTCTGGTAGTGTATTCCTTGTCATTCTGCTTTGTTAACAGCCTCTTTGGATAAATAGCAAAAATGGTTTAATGCTGATGAACTCTGTGTTTTTATCATTACTATCTCTTAGTGTTAAGAAATTATTGTCTACCACCAAAGTCATAAAGCAGTTCTAACATTCTGTTTTATGTTACACGTTTAAGTTTACAGTCCTTTATTTGTTTCTGTATGTTGTGAGGTGGAGATTAAAATTCATTTTTTTCATACTTCACTGGGTATTGATCTATTAAAAAGATTTTTGTTTTTCCATTTGGTACCTCAAAGAAATTTCAGATTTGCTTGGAGTAGCATAGGCCTTCAGAAAGTTAATGGAAAATATGTATATTGGAAAACAGCATTGAAAATAAAAATTTTTTTTAAAAGAAACAAGAAAAACAGCATCAATCTCAAATTTTTTTGACAAAATCCTATCTTGTAACTCCCTGCTCCACAAGCTTTTTGAATGTCCTTTGTGTCTGGGTAGAGGTGACGGGGTGGTACTATTTGATTCCATTTCTCTGTCCTAACAATACTGTAATGGTCTTAATAACGACAGCTAACCAGGAGTCCTGTGGCTTTCCCTGTTCAGGTGCCCCTTGTTCACTGTCCTGCAGCAGTGGACTTAGTGCACGGTGAGGACTACTGACAGATGGTCAATAGCCCAAGTACTAGTGACATCAGGCCGCTTGTAGAATGAGCTTCACATAGGATGAGGGAGGAGGTATTGAGAAGCTTACATAGTTCCCATGAGCCTGTCTGTAAAGCCTATCAGTTTTTTCCACACCCTTGTCTGAAAATATTTCTTTTGTATATCTAATCAATTGTTTCCATTCAAATAATATCCAGTCAGTTGTTCTCATACAAATGATATTCC
This sequence comes from Ochotona princeps, assembly GCF_030435755.1. Classification (NCBI taxonomy): domain Eukaryota; kingdom Metazoa; phylum Chordata; class Mammalia; order Lagomorpha; family Ochotonidae; genus Ochotona; species Ochotona princeps. Next base: position 66,608,705 of record NC_080842.1, on the reverse strand, counting down.
CTCAATTGTTCTTATGCAATCAGTTGTCCCTCCTGCACCAAGACTCTGGGCCATCTATCCTCTGCTGCTTGCCTGGGATGTAAGTAAAGAACTGGATGGGAAGTGGAGCAACCGGGATATGTGTACCAGCACCCATATGGGATGCCAGCAGCAGCAAGTGGAGAACTAGTATGCTACACCACAACGCCAGTTCCTCTTTTAGTTTTTAAAAAGACTTATTTATTTGGAAGAGTTACAGAGAGGGAGGGAGCAAGACAGAGTTCTTCTGTGAGGTGATGAATCCCCTCTTGGCTACAGTAGCTAAGGAGGAACCAAGCTGAAACCAGGAGGCTCTTATGTGTGCCTCTGGTGAGTGGCAGGGACCTAAGCACTTGGGCTATATTATGCTGCTGCCCAGGCCATTAAGAAGAAGCTGGATTGGACCTGGAATAACTAGGACATGAATCGTCCCATGTGAGATGCCGGAATCACAAGCAGTTGCCCTACCTGCTATGCCCATGACTCCAGCCCCAATCTTTAAGTCTGTTTTCTTGATGTCCCCATACCTACTGTGAGTAATGGGCTTTGCCCATTTTATGAGTTTTTAAGGAGCTAGCTTTTGGGCTTTACTGATTTCTGTAGTGCCATTCTATTTCCTATGTCACTGATTTTAGTTTGGTTTATTCATTCATTATTCTCTCTGTATTTAATTTGCTATTCTTTTTCTAGCTTTTTTGTGGCAGAAACTAAGATGATTTGTTTTACAAGTATTTCTTGTTTTCTAATGCTGTTTCAAAACTCTAAATCAGCCTCTAAATGTAGATTTTTCTGTATGATAAAAAATTTGGATATTTTTCAAGTTCACTCTGTTTCATTCTTTTAAGATTTCAGAACCTGAAAATATGTGTATATGATTTTAGTGTGCTTGGGAGAAAATGTATGTAGTGATTGTTGTTGAAATTTGAGGAAGGATAGCCAAGACAAGAAATATTTTGTACATGATATATATTCAGTTAGCTCTTTTTTTAAGAGTATTTAAGTCCACAGCTTTCTGGCTGGGTAAGGGGAGGCTCTTTAAAGAGGTTACTATTTTGTTAGCAATGAAGATTCTTGTTGCCATAGCTGTTGTGTAAAATATTTTAACCCTTCAGTTATAGCTTTTTTTTTAAGCTGAAGTTTGGTTGATAGATTATAACATATATATTGATATATATATTGTAGGGTTTTAAAATAGATAACACTGGCTATAATCCTTTAGTAAGACTACAGCTTAATTAGTAACAATATAGCTATGATAATATATTTTTAATGTGACTGTAGTTACTGTATTATGGTTAACAAGGTTTTAAGTCGTTTTAAGTCATCTATTTAGAAAATTTTTTTTATTATCTAAAAGGTAGAATTACAAAGAGAGAAGAAAGGAAGGAGGGAGGAACACAGGAGAGAGAGAGATCTTCCATCCTCTGGTTCACTTCCCAAAGGTCCACAACCATGAGAGCTAGGCTGGTCCTAAGCTGGTTGCTAGGAGCTGCTTCTGAGTCTTCCACATGGGTGCTGGGGTCCGAGCACTTGGGCCATCTTCTGCTGCTTTCCCAGGCACATTAAGCAAGAAGTTGGATTGGAAGTGGGTCAGCCAGTACAGAAGCCACGCCCATATGGGGTGACGTTGCCTCAGGCAGAGGCTTAGCTGACAATGCCATAGCTCCAGCCCCAAGTCACACTTCTCATTCTGGAATTACTTACAGTGGTTCATTTTGTCACTTCATCAGTATTGATATTTAATACCTGCATATTTATAATCTACGTTTTTTTCTGAAGATGCAAGTCTATGAAGATTTTTTACCTTGAAGCAACAATCTGAGCATTTCATGTTTTGTTTGATTTTTTGAATTAGGGATGCTGAACTCAATGTGAGAATATTCCAAAATGAGGCATCTGTGACCTAAACATTTCAGAGAAGGAATACACGACCTATAAAGAACTACCTTTCTTACTCTTGATCAGAAGAGTATCATAATTAATACTTCATTGATTCCTATATTTGACAGCAAAATTATTTGGAAAGTTTAATGACTTAGTCAACATAGATTGTTAACATCTTACTTAAACTGAGTTTTAGTCTGTAAAATAATTCCTGTTCCTTATACCAAGTGCGATCTTTCTCCATTTTGTTTTGTAATATTAACTTCCAATTTTTCACGCAGCTGCTAGCTAACTAACGAGCTCCCCCGTAGAAGAGACTCTCCCTTCTCGCCACCAGCCTGTTTTACACAGGTGGCCGTGTCTCGTACTGTCATTTGAAATCACACATGTCACTAGATGCCATTTTTCAAGATGGTAACATGGTAACAGTTCTATATACTGAATATTCCTTAAATATTATGACACATGTACATTATATGCGTTGTCTCCTGAATCAAAAAAATCGTTCACTTAATCTTGAAAGAAAAATCTAAGGCCTGGTGCCTTGGCCTAAGTAGTTAAATCCTCGCCTTGCGTGAGTCAAGATCATGAGTGGGTGCCACTGGTGCACTTCCACCTGCCTCCCTCCTCGTGGCCTGGGAAAGCAGTCAAGGATGGCCCAAAGCCTTGGGATACTGCATTTATGTGGGAAACCCAGAGGAAGCTCCTAGTTCCTGGCTTTGGATCAGCTCAGCTCTGGCTGCTGCAGCCACGTGGAGAGTGAACCAGCAGTAGAGGATCTTTGTGCTTCTCTTGGTGAATCTGCCTTTCAATAAATAATGAATAAATCTTAAAAAAAAAACAATCTATAGTCTCATTCTTTTTTCTTCTCCAGCACAAAGTTAATGTGCAATCTTGATTTTGTATCTATGTTTTAAAAAACTCGAAGTACATGCAATGTGAATTACCCGATTTTACTAAACCTGTCTCCTTCAGAGATAACGCACACCCTCAAACAGTGTCAGTTTTTAAAAGTGTTTAATCACCATCTCAACCTTGTTACCTAGTTGTCTTTTTCTTTGATTGCATTGTTTTTCTCGAGGGATATTTTGACTTATTTCCTACCACTCCTTTCTCTACTAGTTTGAATATTCCATTCTTCCTTATAAATTTTCCAAAGTATTATCCTTATTTATTTCTAAAGTTTTTGGCATTAATAGTTATATTACAAAGAACTTTAAAATACTAGCGTGGTGGAGTTGGCTCCAGAAAATTTTCTTGCAAATATAACTTTTTTTCCCTCTTATTTCCTACCTCCTACCATACATTTTTTTCCCCCGATATTGAGCATGTGAAACTCATAGAGCTAAAGTTTGTGGTAAAGTTGAGCTAAAGTTTCTGTTTCTCTTGTCCTTAATGTTTAGTTAATAATTCTTAATTTCTGAAAGATTTCTTTGATTTCCCCTTTTCTAATTTCTTTAATTTTTTTAAGATGTATTATTTTATTGGCAAGGCAGAATTACAGAAAGATAGAGACAGAAATATCTTCCATCCGCTGGTTCACTCACCAAGTGGCTGCAGTGCCCAGAGTTGAGCTGATCTGAAGCCAGGAGCCAGGAGATTCTTCCAGGTATTCCATGCAGGTGCAGGGTCCCAAGGCTTTGGGTCATCCTGTCCTGTTTTCTCAGGCCATAAGCAGGGAAGGGAAGGGAAACTGAGCAACCGGGACATGAGCTGGCATCCATATGGCATCCATGAACCTGTAAGACAAGGATCTAGCCACTGAGCTATCTTGCCAGGTTCCTAATTTTCCACATCTGTGTTTTACTGTGTAGGTGGTTTTTTTTTTTTTTTTTTTTGGCAGTTTATTAACAGCTACAAAGGCTTTAGCATATCTCTTCAGATGTTTCAGCCTATCTCTATCAAAAAAATTGACATTTTAAAATTTTATTTTCTTTCTTCTTTTTTTTTTTTTTTTTTTTTTTTTTTTGTGGAAAACTTAACTCAAAACTGTGTTCCTACAAGCAGGCCTGCTTGAAATGTCTTACCCAGCCCAGTGCGGTAGCCTAGTGGCTAGAGTCCTTGGTTCGTGTGTGCTGGGATCCCATGTGGGTGCCTGTTTGTGTCCCAGCTGCTCCACTTCCCATCCAGCTCCCTGCTTGTGACTTGGAAAGCAGTAGAGGATGACCCAAAGCCTTGGGACCCTGCACCCACATGGGAGACCTGGAAAAGTTCCCTACTCCAGGGTCCTGGCTTCAGATCAACTCAGCTTTAGCTGTTGCAGCCACTTGGGGAGTGAACAAGCAGATGGATGGTCTTTCTTTGTGTCTTTCCTTCTCTCTATAAATCTGACTTTCCAGTAAGTAAATAAATCTTATAAAAAAGTGTCTTACCTACTATAAAGTCTCAGCACTGTTACCTCACCCTCCCTTTAGTAAGATTTATTTATTTTAATTTGAAAAACAGATTTTACAAAGAGAGAAGATAGAGAAATATCTTCAGTCCTCTGAAACACTCCCCATAAGCTGCAACAGCCAAAGCTAAGCTAATCTTAAGTCAGAAGCCAGGAACTTCTGCCTGGTTTCTCCTGTGGATACATGGGCCCAAGGGCTTGAGACATCCTCTGCTACTTTTCCAGGCCATAAACAGGGAGCCAGATCAAACTGGACAAGCCAGGACACAAACAAGCACTTGCAGGTGGAAGATTAACTTGTTACACCACCACACCATCTCCTACCTCTTTTTTTTTTTTTTTTTGTTAAGATTTATTTTCTTTTTATCGGAAAGGCAGATATACAAAAAGGAGTGGAGACAGAGAGGAAGATCTTCTATCCGATGGTTACCACAAGTGGCCACAACAGCTGGAGCTGAGCCAATTCTAAACCAAGAGCCAGGAGCTTCTTCCAGGTCTCCCATGCAGGTGCAGGGTGCCAAGGCCTTGGGCTGTCCTCAACTGCTTTCCCAGGTCACAAGCAGGGAGCTGGATGGGAAGCGGAACTGCCAGGATTAGAACTGGTGGCCATATGGGATCCTGAAACATGCAAGACAAGGACCGTCACACCAGGCCCCTACCTCCTTTATATTTTTAAAGATTCTCTTATTTATTTGGAAGTCAAATGTTAAAGAGAAACATCTTCCATTTATTGATCGACTCCCCAGATAGCAACAGCAACCAATATGGGCCCAGACTGAAGCCAGGAACCAAGAGTTTCCACCAGGTCTCCAAGATGGATGCAGGGTCCAAGCATTGCCTCCACTGCTTTCCACAGTGCATTAGTAGGGAGTAGCGTGAGAACTGAAGCAGCCAATCCATAAACCAGCATCCATACCTTTCCCTTTTTACAACCTCAAATACTATCTAATTTTGCTTGGAGATTTAACATCATTTTTATTAGCCAATCTCCTGTCCTCCAGTGTCATTGTTTCTCTGAAACTTTCCTGTGGACACCTGTGTAGTTACCTATATAGATCTTACCTGTTTCAGTGTACGTATCATGAGAGCAGGTATCTGTGTTTTCTTGGGACTTTATTTTTTCTGATAGCACACTGAGTGTAATAAATGCTTCTGAGTTTTATACAGAATGTGCTTATTCAGCAGTGTAGTCCTGAAGGTGGGTGCACATGGACATGGAAAGTCTTGGAGGAGATACCTTTTTGTGCTTTATCATGTGCAGAAGCCGGTGTGAACCTGTACATAAACTTGTACATGTATGATAAGTTAGTTGAAGGCCCTAGAAGTTATTACTTATTGCCATTATCCTGACTATTGTTGCCTCGTATCTGTGTGCTGCTGCTGCTCTCTTTCTGCCCCAGTTCCTAAAAGGTTTCTTCTGTTATAATCCAGTCAGTGTCCCCACTTACCAGATGCTTGTCACTGTCTAATACTGAAGTGATACAGTATTTCTTTTGCAAGATAATTATTGTCACACAACGGTTTATTCCTAAGTAATGCTTATTTTGCATCTGTAGAGCAATAAAACCTATGTATTATTTCAACTGTTTTTAGCTATTTCTAACACCTGGGTTACCTTTGTTTTATAAACCTTGAAATTTCTTTGATATTTTTTGCTTGACTTTCATTTAGCATTTTAGATCTGAGATTCAAGTCATATTTGTTGTTGTATTTTAGGTCGTTCTTCCCTCTTTCCAATCGATGATGGCTTGCTAGATGATGGTCACAGTGATCAAGTTGGTGTTTTGAACTCACCCACATGTTACTCAGCTCATCAAAACGGAGAACGAATAGAACGCTTCTCTCGAAAAGTCTTTGTTGGTGGTCTTCCTCCAGATATTGATGAAGGTAAAGGCGTAATTTGATCTTAAAAAAAAAAATCACTAAAAAGAAAACAAGAAAAAAACCTGGAATATGTGAATGAGGGTATGGAATTTTTGCCTTTTTTATTCTTAGGCCTTATAATGAACAAGAAAATACGAGCACTTTTTGCATAAAAGGTTTCCATGGCCGATGTCACTTACTTTTCTAACATATTTCAATATATACAACACTTCAAACTTTTTGTATGGTCATAATAAACACACATACACACACACTCAAGGAAATAAAGGAAAGTTTAACATCTTACAGGAAAAAAACAAACCTGCCTTGAGAAATGGGTGGGAGATCTGCAGGTAGTGCCACTGCAGGCTACCTCGGCATCCCATATGGGGACCAACTTGTGGCTTGGCTGCTCCGTTTCTAATCCAGCTCCCTGCTAATGGCCTGGGAAAAGTCTAGAAGATGGCCTGAGTACTTTGACCCCCACTGTCCTGATGGGAGACCTGGAGGAAGTCCCCGCCTCCTGTCTGACCTGTCCTAGCCCGGGCTGTTGCAGCATTTTGGAGAACAGATCAGCACATCTCTCTCCCTCTCTGTCTCTCTTGCTCTCTGTCCATACATCTTCCAAACAGATCTTGGAAATAGATGAGAAGGAGGCTATAAAGCCCAAAAGACAAACTGAAACATGATGTAAAGAGATTGAAAATTGTTTTTTAAAAGTCTGAAAATTTATCATGTAACAATAACAATGGAAAAGAACTTCAGATTAGATTAAAAACAAAATTATGTTTGTGAGGTTGAAGGAAGTACAACACTTGCTCTGAACTAACAGAAATGGTAAGATGTTTAAGAGAATTTTCAGGTATGGTTCAGATATCCACAAAGTTACTACAAAGTATTGCTCAGTATAATAAGGTTTCTCTAACTTAGAGCATATCATTGGAGTTCACTTATGTGCATTTCAGTGAAACAACCTAGTATACCTCAAACCTTATTTTTCTGTCAGTTTGTAGCTTTTATTCTATCAGCTTGTAGCTATGTTAATGTTTCAGCAGACCTTCTTTCCTGTAAGAATACGATCTTACTTGTGAAGCAATAGGTCTCCTTTATTACCTAACATAATGTTAATGTTTTATTCAAGCCAGCATTGTTCATGGATTGGTATACTGTTAAGCCATGACTACCCATTTGACATTGAGCAAAAATTTTAAATTTTTTACAGAATGGATTATTTTTGCTATTGTGGTGTTTTTAAAAATGAATTTATGTTAAATGTTTTGCAGTATTTAATAAAGATAATAGGTATTCCCAGTTACTGTCTTCTAATTTACATTAAAGTATTTGGTCCTTACATAAATATTAAGTCTAAATAGTAATTTAAAAACAGATTATTTCTTAGAATGTACCATGGATAATATTTATGAATATTGTTTTCCTGTCTTAAGATGAAATAACTGCGAGCTTCCGAAGATTCGGCCCTTTGGTAGTCGATTGGCCTCATAAAGCAGAAAGCAAGTCCTATTTTCCACCAAAAGGTAAAAGTTTTTATTGTTAATGTTTTCTAGGGAATCAGTTATATGCAAGCAAAACAAATAATATGAATCGCTTACTTTGTGTGTTATGTTAGAGTGACTGTGGGCACATCTTTGTTTAAGAATTAATAGAGTATTCTGTGAGAGTCAGTTACTTGGATGATGACTGATACAGAAAGATCTTGAGAATTAGCCTGTTTTATTTTAAAAACCATGTCTGAGACTTGCTACATTTTTACTTTAGTAATTTGATAATGATTTATATATTCATATTAGCAAATTCCTGTGTGTTTTCTCTAAAACATCATTCTAAGTAACTTCGATATGGACATCTGAAAAAATGTCCATCGGCACAGTACAATGAGGATCACCAGTCACGTGGCTGAGGCCAGCTCTGGGGAAAGGACGTGCCCCTGAACGACTGCTTTACCTGAAAGGCAGCTTCACCAACTGAAGGGCTATTTTATTAGTGTCAGCTGTGTCTTTATTTACTTTTGAATATTTGTATTCTTATAAGATTAGTAATTATTAGATTGAAAATGACCCACAGAACATTATTCCTGTATGCAAAATAAATTCTTTACAATAGAGAAATTACTAAGTAGGTTGGAGAAAAATCTTCACTGAGATATTTTATATTGAATCAGTAAAGAACTGAGTATTTTGGGCAGATAAGAAGTTGAACACAGTTTGAAGCAGGAATTGAAATACACAGTCATCCCTCAGTATCCCTGGGTTCTGTATTTGCAGATTCAACTAACTTCAGGTTGAAAATATTCAAGAAAAAACTACACTGAAAATTTATATACAGGTTTTTTTCTTTTTTTCTGAGCAGCACACTGTAGCAGTTATTTATGTAGCATATTTTATTAGGTACTAAATATAATCTGAAGACAAAGTATGCAGGACCATATGCATAGATTATATGCAGGTATTCCATCATTGGACATTTGAGACTTGAACACTGCAAGTTTGGTATCGACAAGGGATTATGGAAGCAATCTTCCATGTATACTCGGGGATAGCTGTAATTTATCTGTAATTTAGAAAGAAATCAGAATTGATTTGGGAAAGACAAATCCGTGTCTTAAATGAACAACTTGTTCATATAAGGAGATAGTTTATTCTAATTCTAGTAATCTGGTTGGAAGAATGTAATTGTTGCCATCATTGTCATGATAATTTTTGAGGTTTTTGTTTACCTTCTTAGATTGAAAAAGCAAATTACATGAAAAGTCATAGATTTTTGGTGCATTGTAATTGTAGCCATTTCCAAACCTTGTTCTCTCAAATGTTTTGGTCTTTTCTATGCTTTGGAAGTCATTGGTGTGGCTACCCATTCAGCTGGTGAAGTTGCCCTCCAGGTAAAGCAGCCTGGAGCTGCTGAGCCACAAGTGTGCCTCTGTTTCCTTTGCAGTGAATAAAGAAGCTATTATCGGCTGTGTTTTTGGTAGGAATGTTTTTATAGCTAAAAGCTTGTGTTAGCTAGGTTATAATTTATGTACCATGTTGCTGTATTAACTTTTGTATTGCATTTATTTCTTCATAATAAAATCAATCAAGATTAAATTTAGTGTGCTTGAGCGCGAAGCAGTATTACAAAAAACTAAGCATTAAAAACAATTTAAATTGCTGTTTTATCGAATTGGTCTTATAGCATCTTGAATATTACAAAATAGTTCTGTTCACATCCTTAGTTTTTTTTTTTTATCAAAATTAAAGCCTTAAGAAAACGTTTCATATTTTCAAGCATACTTAGAATTTTTGTAAGTAAAATTCTAAGATGTCTTAATCTTCAATAATCTTACCTTTGGAAGTTTGTATTTATACGTTTTTTTGTTTTATAACATTAGGTTTTTTCTGCAATCAAGTTTGTTTTTAATCTTGATCTTAATAGAACAAAATACTTTTGTTCCACGTGAGCCCTTTGCAGCATCAGTGCCATCAAGCTGCAGTTTTTGAATTCTACATGGAATGTAGCCTGGCTCTTCCAGTTGCTCTTGGGACAGACCTGCATGTGTACTTGACAGCAGTTTCATATCGGGACTAGATTGCCATACTCTACATTTATTTTGCATTAAATTGTTATCAAAATGTGATGTTTTGAGGATACTTGTAGTTCTATGTCATTTGACTGAATTTGAAACATTTTTTCCTATTTCACAGAAGAAAAAAACTTGGGTGCCAAGAAAGATTAAATGATTAAAGTTAGGTTCAAGCCAAGTAGTTGCCTGAATAAAACGGAATAAAATGGAGTCAGTCAGTCTCAAGGGTTCTCATGCCGTCTCCAAGTTTGTTAATACCTTCAGCAGGTGTGTAGATGAAGATTCCTGTGTATGCCTTTAGGGTTATACAAGCTCTAGAATACACTGGGGAGCAAGCGCATACTTGGGTGCATGGAGTTTGGAGATGATGTTTAGACTTGAACCCAGTTTCCAGTTTAGAGTCCTGTACAACTGGGAAATATGCTCTTCCTTCTTTTCTTGTGAGCAAGCAACTGTTAGTTGTTAATTAAAAAAAAAAATCATGGGGGCCCAGCACAGTAGCCTAGTGGCTAAATTCTTGCCTTGCAAGCACCAGGATCTCATATGGGCACTAGTTCATCTCCCAGGTGTTCTACTTCCTTTCCAACTCCCAGCTTGTGGCCTGGCAAAACAGGAGAGGATGGCTCAAAGCTTTGGGACCCTGTGTAGGAGACCCCGAGGAAGCTCCTGGCTCCTGATTTCGGATCATTGGCCGTTGTGGCCACTTGGGGAGTGAACCAGTGGACAGAGGATCTTTCTCTCTGTCTCTCCTCTCTGTAAATCTGTCTTTCAATAAAAATAAATAAATCTTACCAAAACAAATTAATGCATCCTGCAGACAGAATAGACTTCATTCAAACAGAAGGCGTCAGATGGTGTATTGACTGTTACGCGATCATTTTCAGAAGCTGTCATCTCCAAGCAGTGGGGAAATGTGCTGCTTCTCACCTGAACTGAGCCTTGATCTAGAAGCTCTGACTTAGTCTTATGTACATGTTTCATTCCAAACTCCCTGGGATAGGCTTTTTTTTTAGTATCATCAGGAATTTGTCAGGGAACTGGAACTCAGATATGGAGAGGGTAAGGCCTCAGAGTCAGCCTGGTACCAGATGGTTGGGAGTATTTCTTTTTTCTATTTTATTTTTTAAATTTTATGATACAGTTCCATAGGCTCTGGGATTTCCACTACCCCCTCCCTAAGTTCTCTCCCCCCACCAACTGATTTCCCCCATATTATTACAATAGTATACTCCTTCATAAGGAGTCATAAGTCCATCATTCTGTTATTTAAGTGTGTCCTGACATTGCTGGAGTATCTGTTTTGGTATGTATTGTTCTCCTGTAGAAGATGAAGTTTCTAGCCTTGTTTGCTGTTTTTTGAAGTGAGCATTTAGCCTAGAGGCTCAGATGACCACTTCCATGTTGAAGGATTCCACCTGTGGCTCCTGACTACCTGACTGCTAATGCAGACCCTGGGAGGAAGCAGTGTTGGCTCAAGTAGTAGGTTCTTGCTACCTGCCTTGAAGACCTGAATTGGTTTCTTGGCTCCTGGTTTCACCTGAGACCAGACTAACTCAGCTGCTGCAGAAATTTGGAAAATGTATATATGTTTAAACAATACTGACATTTTGGGTAAATTCACTCAAGAGGTGATTGCCTCATTTTTAATGGTTCTTGCAGGCTATGCATTCCTTCTCTTTCAAGAGGAGAGCTCAGTTCAGGCACTAATTGATGCCTGTATCGAAGAAGATGGAAAGCTCTACCTGTGTGTTTCCAGCCCTACCATCAAGGACAAGCCAGTAAGTTGGGACACATAAATTACGGAATACAAGTACAAGTTTCCTAAAAACTGTTTTGAAATGACTGTGAATTATTTTTTTTTAAATAGTTGAACTCTTGTGTTAATATCAGTTTTTAAAATATCCAGATGATTTTATGGGATCTGGATAAAAAATTATACCAGTGATGTATTTCCAAATTCAGGTGTACACATTTTTTAACAATAGAAGGGTCATTGTTAAGTGGTGGAAAGCTTTGTGAGCTATCAAGAGTATAAAAGATCAAACATAACTTTCTCCATAGGTTCAAATTCGTCCTTGGAATTTGAGTGATAGTGATTTTGTGATGGATGGGTCTCAGCCTTTGGATCCCCGAAAAACAATTTTTGTTGGAGGTGTTCCCAGGCCATTAAGAGCCGGTAAGTAAAATGTTAGCAAATTTGGGTTCAGTAATAGAAATTGAAATATGAACAAGTCAATTTAGTAACTTGGGCAGCAGCTGTGTGCATAACATTGTAAATTGGGCATGGGCAGTTCCTCATGCTTCAGTTCTGTTGACTGCAGAATTCTGAAACAAATTCTGTGACCACTCCCATCCCACATCCCGGCCATATGAAATGCTTACGTAGCTCAGGAGTTAGAAACTCATCTATCCGTATTAATAACTGATTCCCAAGCAGGAGAATCTACTCAAATAATACTTCTGACTCTGGGACTGTATCTCATTTCTAAGATGTAAGGATTTGGGTTCTATTTTATGTGGGTTGATTCTGAGATCTTAAATGCATTTGTTTTCTTTTTTTCCGATTATTAAAACCACAGTAGCATTTCAGATATTTATTGATAGGCAGGAACCAGCAACCGGGAATCTATTGAAAGATGATGTGTAATAGCATAATTGTAGCTACAGATGCCTAGTGTGCATGTTGTGCACCATGTGAAGGATGTTGGTGATTTGCATCACTGAGAACATCATCTTCGAACCTGAGAGATACGTATTAAAGATGTGTTCACATATATTAATTGTTTAACATAAATGATAGTTGCTGTGAAAGCTATAGGGAGTAAAGGAACATATCACAAGGGAATCAGAAATAGTGTGTTACTTAAATACTTGCATTTGAGCTAACAAAGGTTGAATCGAAGGCGTCAGAGTGATCTGGTAGGGTTATGCGGAGTGTGTTTAAAACTATGATGTATTCAAAAGTCTTGAAAGAATGAGACCAGGATTTCTCAGAGGGACTGAAAGAAGGAAAGAGAATGAGGAGAGTAAAATTCAAGAAGACATTAAGAAAAAGTACTGTACTTATAGCGCAGGAACACGATGGAAGAGTTTTTAGGCAGAGGAACATGATCATAGGGGAGCCTGTTACTAAGGTCCAGGAGGCACACCAGCGTGATATTTGCAGTGGGAAAACAGCTAACTGAAGGAGATGTCACAGATACTTGTAAATGTAAAGGCTGACATGGAGAAAAGTGTTGGTTGAAGGGAATCATTCCTGCTGCTCCTGTTAAAGTAAGTGGGAAAGAAGAGTCCAAAGCAGAAACAAGGCTATTGTGATGAGTCCAATAATGAAATAATAATCACTTTCCACAAAATGTTAGTAATGGAGGGTAGGTAGATCAGAGTCTAGGTGTGTTATGAAAATCAGCTCATAGGATTGCATGTTACAGAGAGGAAACGGAAAACAAAAAATGAAGCAAAGAATCTTGACTTGACAGCAGGATCCTTCTTGCTACTCACCAGGAAGGCCAGCGAAACTCGCTGGACAGTAATAGCATAGAGATGCTTTTGTGTGTGTTGTACTTTAAAGACACTGTTCTAGTTTGTTAAATGCCAGTGGCAGTTACACACGGAGACAGCTGTATGTATGAGTCTGGAACCCAGGAGAGAATCCCAAGCTAGAAGTACGAATGTGGACACTTGAAACATGTCAATAGTTTGTATAGTCATGACGTGGTGTAAAGTTTCCAATGCCTGGACATAGGCAGAGGTCCAAGGGCTGAAACCTAGGCTAGAATGACAATGAAAAATGAAGACTTGAATTGGAACTAACAAGAAGTTATCAGTGACTGAACTAAATGGTGCTTGTGGATAGTTTAATGGTGGAACTTGGCAGTAGGAAAAGTAACTCACATTTTAATACGAACAATTAATATGGAGTTGAGGATAGTCTGTTTAAACGATAGTGGAAGAAGAGGAATTGAGAATACAGAAAAAATTTTTTTGAAAAATTTGAATTAGTAGTTAAGAAGAAATCGGGGTATGGGAATTTTTAAAAGCTGGGACAAACTGCAAAATGTTCGAGTATGAGGAGAAAACAATGGGACAGGGAGAATTGAAAAGCTGTGTCCTTCTGTGAGAGTGTGAGAGTGGGTGGATGTAAGTGGAAAAAACTGGGTTTGGAAAGAAGCATGGACTGTACTTAAAATGCTCTCCTTGTGTTTGATGTGTGCATCTTTTTCTTTTGAAGTGGAGCTTGCTATGATCATGGACCGGCTGTATGGCGGAGTGTGTTATGCAGGAATTGACACAGATCCTGAGCTGAAATACCCAAAAGGTGCTGGACGAGTTGCTTTCTCCAATCAGCAGAGCTACATTGCTGCCATTAGTGCTCGATTTGTTCAGCTTCAGCATGGGGATATTGATAAACGTGTAAGTTGTGTACTGGGAAATCACTTACGCAACAATAAGAAGCTAATAATACAATTAAAATGCTGAGTATTTTTATACTATTTTAACTCTTTGAGTTAAAGGATGTTATATCAGAATACTCTTAAAATATGAAGTCTGAACATACTTTAAGTATAACATAAAAAGCATAAATGTCATTTATGTCTGTCATAATACTCAACTCTCCTAACCTTGGAACAGAGCTTGTTTTCTAAGCTTGCACTGTGGAGTCATACTGTCTGGGATCGAATTCCATATCTACCATTTGCCCCGTAATTCTGGGCAAATCGACCTACACCATGCTGCTTTTTCTTCACTTACAAAATTGAAAACAATGTTTCTGTCATTTATTTTTAGGATTAATGAATTCAAATATGTACAAGCACTTAGAATGACTTAGTATACAGTGAGTGCTATTTTTAGTTTTCATTTGTCATAAAATGTAAAAATAACAACGCTGTATATTATTAGTAGTTCACATGAGCTGAAGCAGTAGCTCTTTAGAAATGTTGCTGGGTCATCTGATGAGAACTTTTAGCAAGTCGTAAGAGTGGTAACTGAAAGCCGCCCAGTGGGGAAATTTTGAGCACTAATTACCATCTACTCCCGGGGAAAGGAAGCAAAAGTCATGTATCCATTAACAAATCTGTTTTATAGTAAAGTCTGTCAGCAGTTACAAAACAGATCTAAGCAGTACCCTGGAATAATCACTTTGAAAATTTCCAGTCCAGTTGAGACATACTGAAAATATGGGATCGGTGATTTTTCTTACCCAAATTAATAGATATAATTTGAGCTGCTTCTTGTTTTCCCAGTGTGACAATTTCTCAAAGCCTCTTCCTTGTCCCTTGGTTTCAGGAAAGCTGGATAATTAACACTGATTAGTGAATAGTAGTTAATGCTGATGGACAGTGGAAGTAATCAATATAATCATCAAACCATTGCAGTTACCAAAAAAAACAATTACAGATTAGATTCAGCTCATCAATATAGAAGGATGTTTTTATTTCACTGCTGCATAAGATAACGCCCCCATTCCCTCCTCCCTGCCAAAATGTGTCGTAAGAATAGGGGATATGCGTCCATTCAGACATGCGTGCATATACTTTTTTAAGTGATTTGCACATACGAATGCTCTAGTCTTGTGGTTTTCAGCTTTAGATGTATGTTAGTCTCCAGAGAATTTACAAAAAATCTTGACACATAGCTCCTACCTGCCAAGATTCTGCTGTCATTGTGCTGGCAGTACAGCAGAGCACATGAAGTTTATGGTCTAGCGATTCTCACGGCGGACATTTGGTTAAATTACTACTTGGGGCATCCGCAAGCCGCATCAGAGTGCCTGCTTCCGGTTCCTGCTCCTCTGCTTCCCACTCAGCCTTCTGCTAGTACACATACTGAAGGAGAGAAATTATTCCTTGATTATCATTGTAGTGAAGATAATCAAAAACCAAACATGGAAGATAAAACATAGAGGTGATAAAGGAAAAATTGAAAGATTAAGCTAAAAACTTTCCAGTTTGTGTCAAAGTTTGTCTTGCAACTCAGTTTCTGTTGGTAAACAAAACAAAAATCTGTAAGTGACTCTCTCCACCATCTTGGAGTCTGTGGAGAGCCTCTGGGAACAGGACTTCTGGAAGACCATCATCTGGCCGGCTGAGGTTCAGGGCTGTTTTTGCTCGCTGTAAAAGAGGCCTCTAGAACCAGAGAGCACACAGCACTTCTTAAATCTGAAGGTGTTTGTGCTTGAGATAAAACAGTTCTATTCAGAGTAAGGAGTGCTCGTGTGCACAAAGCCTAAAACAGCACCAGTGACTCCACGGCCTGAACAACGAAACTGGAGTGATCTGGGGAAAGATAACTTGTGTTCATGGAAACATGGCATGTTTTGTGCCAAACCTCGCAACAGCCACTGGACGCAAACCCATGGGATGTTACTGTACCCATCAGTGATTTAAACTATTGAGAAGTAAATGAAAGTTAATTTCTGTTGGAAAAAAAAAAAATTCTTACCTGGCAAAGAAAACTTCACAAATCAAAAAAAAAAAAAAAAAAAAAAAAAAGAAAAACCTAGCAGTTTAGGAAAGAAACATTCCTAACCCTAAATAATACAAATCTTAAAAATAATGTAACTGTTATTTTTCTATCAAATAATTGTCTTAGATAAATTTTCATCAGGTTTTGGTGGCTTCAGACTAGTTTTATTCTTGCAAATAACACTGCAAAGAATATCCTGATTTGTTCATTTTCTGTACACATGCAAGTATTTAGTAGATTGCATTCCTGATACAACTTATTGGATCATTATTTTTTACCCCAAGAAAATTCTACTTAATCTCAACTTCTAGAGGAGCTTTGTGCATTAAATTTTTTGTCTTAAGTAAGGAACAATTGCACTGTTAGACTGTCTGGCACTG
Organism: Ochotona princeps; assembly: GCF_030435755.1. NCBI lineage: Eukaryota > Metazoa > Chordata > Mammalia > Lagomorpha > Ochotonidae > Ochotona > Ochotona princeps. The sequence continues at coordinate 66,592,123 of NC_080842.1, read as the reverse complement.
TTTGGCCACTCAGAGGTAGTAACCTTCTAATCAAGAAGTTATCACAAGGCTTGTGTTGCAGCATAGCAAGCTAAGCCACCACCCACAATGTCACCATCCCATATGGGTGCCAGTTGCAGTCCCAGCTATTCCACTTCCAATCCAATTCTCTGCTAATGTCCGAGGGAAAGCAGCACAGGGAAGGCCCAAGTGCTTGGGCTCTTGCTGCCACATCGGAAACCTGGAAGAAGCTCTGGGCTTCTGGCCTCAGTATGGCACAGCCCTGGAAGTTGAAGCTGTTTAGACAATAAGCAAGTGATTGAAAGATCTCATTTCCCTCCGTCTCTGTAACTCTGCCTTTCAAATAAATAGTGAATCTTTCTCGTAAAGCAGTTATCACAAGATCATCACAACATGATAGTGGTCACCTATGATTTTCAGAGTATTCGATATGTGCCAAGAGCTGTCTTACGCACAGTGTAATCCCCGCTGCTGTGAGATAGAGTCCATTACTCCTGTGCAGACGGGAGTGGGTGATGGCTGCCGTTTCCTGCGGAGCTCTTCTTCCACAGTGGAGTTTTACTTTGTCTCTGGTACATTCAAATATGCCCTTAGACTGTCCATAGTTCTGGTTTGTTTGTGCGGTTGTTTACCGTCAGGTGCAGCTCTGATCTGCAGGAGACCAAGATGTCTTAGCAGTTATCTCCATTCCACAGTTGGAGTTGCAATAATGGGTAAAAGGTGTGAAAACTGTGTTAATCTATTTAAACAAGTATTTTCTGACTCTGGAAATTCTCAACTTCCTTCTCACTCACACAAGAGACTTGGATTGAAGACCCAGTTCCCAGTTCCAGCTTGCTTATCCCCAGACATGGTGAGCGCTTGAGGAGTGAACCAGTGGATGAGTTTTCTCTCAGTTTCTCTGCCTTTCAGATAAATAAATCTGCAATAAAAATGCCACAAAATTAATTAGACATAATTGAATCTACCAGTTGGTTATGACCATGAAAACATAGTATATAAAATGACCATTAGCACAGTAACAAAATTATTGATTTTATTTTGTTTAAAATGCAGAAACAGAACTCTTGAATCTTCTATTTTCCTCCCTAAGTGCCTGTAACACACAGGCTAGGCCAGGCCAAAGTCAGGAGACCAGAACTCGGTCTCTGTCTCCCACCGGGTTGAGGGGAGGAAGTCCACCTGCTAGAGCTGTCCCTTCGGTCTCCCGGAGCTCACGGGAGCAAGGATCTAGACCCAGCAGTGGAGCCAGGACTCGAACCCAGGCACTCCAAGAGCCGATGCAAGCATCCCAAGCAGCATCTTAACTGTTACACCAAATACCTATGTCTGATCTTTTTTAAAATTTGTATGGATGGGAAAGATGCTTCTCTGAAAAACTTCCTATTTTGTCACTTTTTAATGCTGGTTCTTTCCCCTGGAATACTATATGAACTTTTGAATTCATTCATAGATTTGCTGTCTGATGCAAACCCTTATGAGGCATTTTTTTTCTCTTTTTTCTAGGTGGAGGTAAAGCCATATGTGCTAGATGACCAGATGTGTGATGAATGCCAGGGCGCACGCTGTGGTGGAAAATTTGCTCCGTTCTTTTGTGCCAATGTCACTTGCCTGCAGTATTACTGTGAGTTTTGTTGGGCAAATATCCACTCTCGTGCAGGACGTGAGTTCCATAAGCCATTGGTGAAGGAAGGTGCAGATCGCCCACGTCAGATCCACTTCCGCTGGAACTAAGGATAGCACACTGGCCTCTGTTTAACAAGGGAGGAAAGGGTGCATGTGGCTTACTGTGTCTGAAGATACTGACATGCAGAAGAAATAAGTGCATTCTTCTGCTGTTCACCCCAGCTATCAATACATGCATCTTTATCAGCAGCCAAAACACTACAAGCCTCTTGTTTTTCACCAAAACCCTACATCTCAGGCTTACTAATTTTTGTGATATTTTCATGTTAAAATAAAATGTTTTTTTGTATTTTCTCCAAGTTATTTTTATATGTAAAGTTAAACTTAGATATGAGAATGTTTTGCGTAGGGGCAACACAGTCTGCTGCTGTATAGTGGGGGAAGCGTGCACTTATTTCTAAACATGGGTTTTTAACTTCAAGATCTGCCCCAGTAATTTACCAAAGGTAGCAAAATAATAGTGAAGATGGAATATGTCTGCTACAAATGCTTATTTTTATTGTTGCTATTTTCAGTGTATACATAAACTAAAAATTAGGGTTGATTTTTTTGCTCTCCATTTTGACTTGCAAGAAATAATACCTCAAGATAATCTGATTTATTAGCTATTTTTAAACATTTTTAATCACAAGCTGTATTAGCTTTGCTGCTATATAGGTGTTATGTGTAAATGCCACCTATTAATACGGGATTGAAAAAGTTAGAGACACTGCATTGCAGATAAAATGCAGGCAGCACAATATGGCCTAAACTGCCATAGTTTTAGAATGTGAAACAAATGCATGTTTACTTACCTGTATACATCATATGCATGCACTAGAATTATTAACTAACAAGAGGTGAGGTATTGCAACTGCTCAAAAAAAAAGCTCTCTTGAATCTAGGTAGCATGAACAAATTACAAAATTTGTTTAAAAAGCGAACTTGCATGCATTATTGTGACTCGAGTTTTAAAAATGTCCTACATGTGTACAATATGCAAATTAGTTTTAGATTAGAGAGTGCAGCCATTTTGTGATCTGGTCAGTAGTGGAATTCGGTTTTATGCAGACTGGATGTAATCCTTGTAATCCCTGTGCAATTGTGTGACGTGCGGTTCTGATTCATGTGCAGTGATAGAGAATAGGTAAAAGACTGAGTAAAAGGACAACACAAGAATTTTAAAGAAAGCTGATTTTAGCCCCTTTGATAGTTTATGGTTAAGACATCCTTTATAAACCAAAGATGGCCAGCACACTGCTAACCAGTCACCCACCAATGTAAGACCCGAGAGAAGCCCATGTTTAACAAAATAATTTTAAGAAGAATGCAAAACTTTAGTAAACCTAAGTAATGTCAAAATGGAGATGGGGAAATAATAAAGATGGCTAGTTGCACAAAATTCAATTTGACCTTTCAGACAGTGGTGAAATCTGGCTTCAACTTGCTTACATGTTTGACCTATGTAAATGGGGGTCTTCTGTCTAAACTGGGGTCACTGTTGCATGGAACCTTGTTCTTAATGGTTAAGTTTTGTTTTGTTCTGATGAAGGACTTTTTGTAATGACTTTGCTTGCAGTTTGCTTTGAGGTTTTATTTATTTATTTTTTCTTTGAGAAAGTAGCATGGAAACATGCAGTAGTTAATGAGTTTCTCTTGGTACTGAACACTATTAGAATATCATTAGTAATATTTTTTCTCTTTAGAGCATTTTTAACGCAACTAGCCCCTCTATTTTAATGTAAGAGTTACTCTGCAATCTCAGCAAAGCACCCAACAATGGTAAATGTTTTTTTAAAAAATGCGGAACTAAGATTTTTGACTCTAAAGAGAGAAAATTACAAGGGTGTTGCTATATAGCAAACCCTTGGGACAATCTTTCATGTGAGTAAAGTGTTGATCTTAATATTGGATGTCTATGGTGTGCTTTTTTGTACTGTAAAAATATGTGGTTCATGTCTAGCTCTGCTGTTTTATTGTGGTTGTGGTTCAAGTTTTTAATGTTTAGAGTTGATGCTGTTTTCAGAAGAGCTTTTTACTAATTTATTTGTCAATGTTCCCTATTTGTTACTTAACCATGATCCTCCAGATTTTTTGGAGTATTCTTTTCTAACCTTGACCCTGCCAAACCTCGATCCATTTTGACATTTGTTATGCACTATTTTTATATCTCTGTGAGAGATTTTTCCAGCAGTCAGCTATTTTATGGCACACTTTTTTTGACTGATGACATCTCCTTTGCTATACCTCAATTTTTGAAATTTAGAAAAGAAATCAGTAGTTTTGCAATGTTAATTATTTAGATATTTAATTTTGCAGATTTTTAAACTTTATTTTCATAATTTGTGCTTACTGTTTAAAATTGAAAGCTTTTTCATGTATTAAATAATGAACACTAAAATGAATTATATGTTGAAAATAATTGGAGGTGTTGAAAATAATTTTCCCTTCTTAAACAAACAAAAAAAAATTGGGGTTGAAGGGAAATGTAACAGAACATCCTTTTTGCCACGGATAAAAATGACAGAAATGTATGGTTTGTTTTGCCTTCATTTCTGTTGTAACTCAAGTTGATTCACCTAACTGTCCTTTCCCCGCCTCACCCTTGCTTCTTTGTTTTTGATTTTTTGGTTTATTTGTTTTTTGTTTGTTTGTTTTTGCCTTTTATGTACTTCATTCTTATTTCCTAACTGTTAAACACTGTATTGGAGTTTTTTAATTTACAAATCATATTTATTTTACTATTTTTGTAGAAAATTTATTAATTTTGATTGTATTTTTGTATTTTAAAAGCTTCTTCATTTGTGTTCCCTTAAATGTTCACATTGCTGCCCAAAAGTATGACTGTGGAGGAAAAAAAATACTTTAAAAATCCACACTTTTTGTTAAGAAGGAAACATTTAGCATTTATATATTTGTGTATGGAAAACACTTGATATTTTATCCCTGTTGCATCTGGCTGCACAGAGCCTCTCCTCAAAGATGCTACAAAACTTGAATATAACACATTTTGGAAGGCTGACTAACCTCGATTCTGTGTTGTGATGTGCAATACTGTTTCTAATGTTTGTATAAAAAAATAACAGTGTAAACCTTTTTAATGCAAATTTATTTTTTTCATTGCATATTTTGCAGATTTTATCCACAGTGTCATTTTTTACTGTCAGAAAAGATACCCCTTTTGTCATTGCAACTATTTTTTAAATCCAGAAATCTTTGTACTGATGTAAATGATTGTAGTTATTTTGGATAGTGTTTTGCTAACAAAAGGAGAGACTTTTTTCATGCATATTTCTATTTTGTTTTTTTTGGGTTTTATTTTATTTTAATAGTAGTAAATACTTGGAATAATTTTTCATATTCTTGTCATTAATATTATTTTGTATTTTTATGTGGAAATATATAATTTTATGACACTAATTGCTAAAGTTTATTTTATGTTGAATTATTTTTGGAGCTGAAATCTTTGTAATATTAAAGCAACTAGTTTCTAATTCCCAGTTTCTGTATAGAATCGCACAAGTGGTTTATGGAGTGTTTGGATTGTAATTATAAGTGGTTCTTTGATATGCAAATTAATATTTTCAGTTGATTTTATTTTATATTCCTAAATGGGTGTTAAAGCCGTTTTTTATTTTTTTCTAAATAAAAAGAGAACCCATGCTTTTATGAACACTAGGTAAACGCCTTCAGCTTAAATTTTTGTGTTAAATATTTTAGTTTATTTTCTTGTTATCTTCCAGGTGTCTAAATCTCCAGTCTGTCTGTTGTACTGGTAATTTAACTCTGTAATGGAATAGTTTGCTGCCAACTATTTATATTAAGTAATTTTTAAATATTTGTAATATTGTTGACTGACTAATAAACTATTAAGTTATTGGCATAGTTGTGGAATCTTATTCTTCTTTCTAACCACCACCCAAAACATCCAGAGACAGTGGTTAAGTCTTGCTTAAAGAGCTTTGTGACATAGTGAAGCCCGGACCACTGTACTTCTGATCACATCTTGAGAGACGGAACGAGAGGGGAAGTGGGATGACCATCTGGTCTAGTGTTTGTTCCCCAGAGGCCCTTTTCCTTTAGCACCAAGTACTGTGGGAATTTGTACTTGGCAGTGGGACTGCAGGTTGATGTCACTTCTAGAAAGTTAGGCGTGACTTGATCTCCATTCTGCCAAGTGTGTAATTTTCGTGGCACTTCCTCAGATACTCTGGTTGGAAACAATTTGCCCTATGACCTGAGTACTTATTTTCTGCACAGCCTGTGGGGCCTTCAGTGTCCACTTTGTACGGTGGGGACAAAGAAAGAGATGGAAAATATGCATGTGCCACCCAAGTTCCTTATCCTAACTAACTGGAGCAGACCTACTTCTAACTGGAACAAAGCTAGAGTTCTACCTAAAAATTGCTGTGCAGTGCTAGAATGGAAGACGGAAAGATTTCCATTGCTTTTTCAGAAAATAATGGCATTGATCATGACCTTTTTTCTTTTTTTTTGGCTTTAAGTGTTGGAGACAGTGAAAGTCATTTTCATATTCTGCAAGTCATCACAGAGGCTCCTTCAATGGGGTAACTTTGACTTCAGGAGCTCTTGGCACTGTGGCACTCTCACTGTTCCCTCTGAGTAAATCAGCCATGCGTCTCCCCCCAGAAGTATCCTGATCTATTCTGCCATTTTATTTATTTTTTTTATCTGGGATCTCTCTATATATATATAAAAACAACAGCCTCTTCTTCCTAATGAAGCATTAAGCCCTGACTCTGCAGGGTCCTCAGTCACCAGGCCATCTTACAGCCTTGTGGGTGAAAGGCCAGATCAACACAGACTCCAGGCAGACAGTGATAGTTGTAGCAAGTGTGAAGGCAAATAATGTTTCTCTGAAATAATTTTCATTGCTTTGAGATAATTTTCCTTAAGAATTTCACATAAAACAGTTAACTTGAAACTTTTACCAAAGAAAGAATTAAAAGATTTCAAAGTAGAGACCTCACAAATCCTGGCAGAATTAATTGACGATGTTTTCCACTAAAAAAGGAAGATTATCAAAAAAACAGGAAGACATGGGATGCTGCCTGCCTTGCACGTGCCAGGATGCCAAATGGGCATCAGTTCTAATCCCAGCAGCCCCGCTTGCAGTCCAGCTCCCTGCTTGTGTCCTGGGAAGACAGTTGAGGACAGCCCAAAGTTTTGGGACCCTGCACCCACGTGGGAGACTCGGAAGGGGCTCCAGGTTCCTGGCTTTGGATCAGCACAACTCCGGCTGTCGTGGCCGCTTGGGGAGTGAATCAGCAGACAGAAGATCTTCCTCTCTCTCCTCTTGTCTATATATCTGACTTTCCAATAAAAAATTTTTTAAATGTCTAAAAAGTGTAATGCATAGGGAGCTAACAAGAGGTGGCTAAAAATCTTAACGCAGTTTGGAAATCCTAAGTATTAGAGACATAAAACTCTAAGAAAACAAAAGCTGGATAATATTTGAAATTACAACAAAGGAGAGAAAATAGCTTAAAGGTGCTGATTACAATTGAACATACTAAATGTGGAAAGTTGCATTTAAGCATAGCTGATGTTTATTTAAATATGTATTTAAGTATTTTTAAATTGATTTGCACAGATTGCAAAACAAGTAAGGTTCAATTGTATCTGTTCCACATCCTCTCCTGGGAAAGCACCATTTTTGACACCAGTGTTAACGTTTTTACAATATCATAGCACACTTACCTTGTTCATTTTTCAGTCTCAGACATTGTTTCCTCCTAAGACAGCTCTGTGTTTCTTTGCAGTCATACCCCCCACACACACACATTCCAGCCGCGTTGTCCATGTGAACAGCTTGTCCTGCTGATGACTACGCCAGTGCACCCTGCTTCATGTGTTCTGTTTCACTAGTGAAATTTACAGAGGAAAATGTAAATAAGGAAGCCATAGTAAGAGATATGCAAATAGAATCCTGTTTTCCACGATAACTGAGTCCCAGGCCTATGGGATTTTTTAAAACCCATTTTTTCAAATCTAATCCACATATATAAAAACTACTTCAGCATCAGTTCATGTTATGACTAAAACTTTTGTAAAGAAAGAATATTGATGAAAGCAGAGGTTCAGACACACACCTTCTTTCATAGCAGCATTATTATTGTCGTGGCATTCGCCAGGAGAGTGGGGGGATGGGTGGCAGGGGTTACTGTTTGGTTGGTACAGTGTCAGTTCGGGGTAGTGGAAGAAGCTCTGGGGACGGTGGTTATCGTGCAGCAGTGTGCATGTAGGTGTTGCATCCGGAGCATTCAGTTAGTTGGACACTCAGCAGTGATGAAGAGAATAGGCGTTTGGCCCTAGCAGCCGAGACTCTCGGGTCCTGTATCTGAGTGCACAGCTTTGATTCTAGACTCTGGCTTATTGTTTTATTCCAGCTTCCAGCTTTCTGCCTAAAGCCAGTCCTGGGAGGCAGAAAATAATGGCTGGTGTAGTTGGCTTCCTGCCACCCACACAGCCAACTGAGTGCCCAGCTGCTGGCCTCCCCCTGGCCGTGCAGCTGGCCCAGTCTTGGCCGCCAACAGGTGTCTGGAAAGTGCCCGGACTCGAGGTGTGAGCTGCTTGCCCTCTGCTTGTGCTCCCCTCCCCGGCCCCACCTCTCTGTCTCAAACAGCATCTTTAAGGATTAATTTAGGGGAGGAATTTATCCTGAAAGCTTTGTATGTCCTGTTAGGCATAACCATTCTTTCCATCTTCAGAAGCAGATTCTTCCTGTCTTCTGCCTTTAATACAGTTGTAAAATACAAGTGTGAATTCCCAAACAACATACTTTTATTTTTAAAAACAGAATCAAAACTGTGTCTGTTCGTGTGTCTAGGCTTGCTTAACATTATTTTGTATAAGATATAACAGTATTTCCAAAAATTTATGAGAAAACTAGTTTTGAAACTAGAAAAATAGTTTTGTGGTGGTGGCACAGTGGCATAGCACACTAATCCTCCACCTGCAGCACCAGTATCCCATATGTGCTGGTTCGAGTTCTGGCTGCTGCACTTGCAATCAAGCTCTCTGCTCATGGACTGGGAAAGCAGCTTGGGAGAACTAGACGAAGCTCCTGGGCTGCTTGTTTTGGATCAACTCAGCTCCAGCTATTGCAGCAATTTGAGGAAATAACTAGCAGGCAGAAGACACCTTTTTCTCTCTCTCCTCCCTCCCTCCGTGTGTGTGTGTGTGTGTGTGTGTATGTGTGTGTGTGTCCTCTCTGTAAATCTTTCAAATAAAAAATATTTAAAAAAAAATAGGTTTGGATGCCAAACTATGTGAAACCCTTGCTTAGTTTTCTCATAAGATGAATTTGCCATGAACCTTTGGTTGCAGATGCAATACCTCTCCATTGTTGAAAAGCTGTGGATTCTTTTGCGTTGGCTGCGGTAAGCATGCTGCTGGAAGCAGCCCTCTATTTATGGTGTTTGCCTTCACATGTGCCAGATTCCAGGGCAGTGTTATGCAGGATAGAGTGCTTGGGCCTGGGTGTACCTGGCTCCCACATACTGTTTCTCAATGCAGTCTGTTTGCAAAGCTGCTTTCCCCTTCCAGTAGCAATGCTTGCCAGTGCTGGTGCCATAGAGCCGGCGTTCATCGTCCCCGTTTTGTTTTGTTTTGTTTTTGCTCGTCATGTGGTGAATTTCATTTTCTGAATCATTCATATGGTTTATTCATTGAGCACTCTTTCCTCATGTTTTTTCTTTCCTTCTGTGAAAAGTGCCTATTTCAAGCAGACTCTTGGTTTTCCTCACTTCCACTAAGCCAGTGTAACCCATGTGTTGACCTGCATACACCACCGAGTTCAACCACTGATTTCCAAAGGGAAGTCTTGGGGCGCAGGCATCAGTTGATCTGAGTAGAACTCACTCATGTTCAGAGGTTAAGTAGATAGGATATGCTGCACTCAACCTTGCTTTCCTTTCTTTCCTCTTTTTCAAGAGCTAATTTCCATGATCCTAATTTTTTGATAGCAAAATAACTTTTTTATATTATCTATAGCTACCTTTATGCAATAACAGCATGATCAAGTAGTTGTGACAGACTGGCCATCAAAGTTTAAAATTTCCACTATCTAGCTTTTTTAAAAGTTTTATTTTGTTTTATTCAAGCATTATTCTTATTTGAAAGATTTACAGAGAAGGAGAGACAGAAACTTCTTCTATCTGCTGGTTTAGCCAGCAGCCAGGAACCTCCTCCAGGTCTCCCACATATGTCCGGGGTCCCAAGGCATTGGCCATCCATCACTGCTTTCCCAGGCTACAAGCAAGGAACCTGGATGGGAGTGGAGCAGCCAGACACGAGCCGGCACCAATATAGGTTCCAGTAAGGGGGTGATTAGCTGATTGAGCCATTGCTCTTGGCCCACCTTTTGTGATTTTTAAGAACATTTTTATTTATTTTGAAAGTTAAAAGTTTGAAAGAGAGATATTTTGTTCACTGGTTCACTCTCCCAGGTAGCCACAACAGCCAGGGCTGGGTCAGGGCTTCAGCCGGGTCTACCATGTGGTGGCAAAACAAGAAGCTGGATGGTAAGTGGAAAAGCCAAGATACAGATGAGCATCCATACAGGATGTCAGCTTCACAGGCAGCAGCTCCTTTCAAGTGGGTGTCAAGTCCTAGTTCATTTTGTTAATGACTAGTGATGTTGAACATTTTTGAGTACTTATTGGCTCTTCCAACATCTTGTTTATTTTTGAAGATTCCTTATTCTGAAAGATAGATCAAGAGACGGAATGAATCTCCCATCTGCTGGTCCACTACCCCAGGTGGCTGCAACAGCCAGTACTGGGCCAGTATGATGTGAGGAGCCAGAAGCTTCAGTTGGACCTCTCGTGTGGGCATTAGGTACCCACGTACTTGGACCCTCACCTGCTGTTTTTCCTCAGGCCACCAGCACATAGTGGGATTGGAAGAAGCCAGGACACAAACCAACAGCCATTTGGGATGCTGGCTACGCAGGCAGCAGCAGCTTTACCCGCTCTACACAATGCCCTTCCCTCAGACATGTTCTTTTGTTAAATACCTCCATATCTTGTGGTCAGTCAAAAAAAAATTGTTTAAATCTTTTTGTTCTCATGAGCATTTCCACTTCTTCTAAGTATTAGCTGTTTGTAGGATTTATGCTGGGTAAACATATTCTGCCAGGTTATGGTTGTTCTCCATCTCGATGAAGTCTATTTTCATCATTGTTTCTCTTTGACTCTGTCTCTGATAATTATGTCTAAGAAATATTTGCCTAACGCAAGTCACAAATATTTCCCTCTGTGCTCTCTTCCGGAGTTTATTGTGTTTAGGTTTTTCATGTAGAGCTGTGATCAGTATAGAATTGGTACTGGTATATAAATGTGAGGTAAAATTTAAGGTTAATTTTTTTAATGTTCTAGTTAGCCTAAACCATTAATTGAAAAAACTTAACTTGGCATCCTTGCTAAAAAATAAATAAATAAATGAATCCTACTAGTGGGGATCTGTATTTGGGCCCATTGACTGTGTGTCCATCATCATACTAGTATTAGATAGTCTTGACTACTGTTCTTTCTCTCTTTTTTTAAGGTTTTCAAAATTTTTATTGGGAAGTCAGCTATACAGAGAGGAGAAGTGACAGAGAGGAAGATCTTCTGTCCAAGAAGCCACAACGGCTGGAGCTGAGCAAATTTGTAGCTAGCAGCCTGGAGCCTCTTCCAGGTCTTCCACACAGGTGCAGAGTGCCAAGGCTTTGGGCTGTCATTGACTGCTTTCCCAGGCATAAGCAGGGAGCTAGAAGGGAAGCAGGGCTGCTGGGATTAGAACCGGTGCCCATACGGCATCCTGACACGTTCAAGGCGAGGACTTTAGCTACTAGGCTACCACACTGGGTCCTACTGTGCAGCTTTTTCAAAAGAACTACAAAAAATATCATTTGTGTGATTCAGCAACTGCTTTGGATTCTGTAGTAGCTTTGAGTCTGCCTGAACACTCCCATCTCACTGGTCTTTCAGGATGACCACAAGAACAATGTATCATTCCTGGCGAGGACTCATCATCCTGATGTGGGCGCTCAACACTGAGGCAACAGTGAAGTTAGCAGTAGGTGTGGCGCCTTCCTAGTTTACGATTGATTTCTAGTGCACAAAGTATGTAGAACATTATGTTCCTGGGTTAGTGAACTAGACTTTTCAACTACTTCAAGATTGGCAGGAAGGCCCACTCCAAGTAATATTTTAAAGAATTTTAGCCTAAAGTTCAACTCGCAGAACAAATGTTTATCATGCATCTAACAGAGCATACAAATAGGCCTGAGACTTATGAAGAATGCCGCATTTTTGCACATCAGTGCGTTACCGTACATATAAAGTCCCTTCATGATACTGTCTTCTGCAATGAATTAGAAAAATTCTCTGGATTTTAGCTGTCACACTGTCTCCTGAAAATAAATACCGCTGTGTTCAGGGAGACTTTCCTTTTATTTCAAATAAACTGCAGGATCTCATTACTTAGGTTTGAGACATTGATAACTACTGATGATCCCATGTAACCATCCTCTTGTACAATATTGGTTGCTGTGAAAGGTGATGTGCAGAAAACAATGGTATTTTGTAACATGAGTCATCTAATTCTCTAGGTTACTGAAACCTATGGAAAACTGTTTCGAACGAAAGTGTTTCTTTTCCTGGTTTGAGCATGTGAAAGGGTGAGAGGCATTTGCATTTTATCTTATTTCTGATTCAGAACGTTTTTCCCTGCTTTCGTACCGATTTCTTCCACATTTTCTCCAATGTATCTCATTTCATGCTTTCCTGGACACCATAACAAACACCATAGAGATAGTGAAATAAATACCATACAGTTATTTTTCTCCAAGGTTTCAGAGTATAAGGGAGAAGACCATCTTAGTGTAATCCGTAAGTGTAGGAAAAGTGAATTATTGTCTTTTATCATTGACAGGTTTTCTCAAATTCATATATCACATATGACTACATTTTGCCTGCAAGTAAATATTATAGAAGCAGCAGCAGCACTTGAGTGCCCAGCGTAGTACTTGGCATTCTACATATAAAAAGGAGGCAGAAAAGAGGGGAAAAATGGAGAAAGAAGGAAATCATTGAGTGTTCATTATTACGCATCTTTCCATACAAGGCACACATATGTCTGTAATCTTCCTGTAAGTACTGTTACCATTCCTCCTTTGTATATGATGTTGCTGAGGAATGAAGAGGTGAAGTCACCTACTAAGGCTTATGCAGCCCATGCAGTTAGGAGTCCAGACCTGTGTGCCACCAGGGACCATGTTTTTCAGCACTGTCTTGTCCAAATACTCCTCACAAAATGAGGAAACTGAGCCCCAAGAAATGTAAAATGCATTGGCCCAAGATATTTGTGCAGAGCCCGTTGAAATGAAATCAGAATGCAAATATGACACCAGCTTGAATAGTTGCAGCTGGAAGAGATGGGCAGATGATTGGTGGTTGCAGGTGCGTGTGCAGAGCGTGGCTAGTCCAGCAGGCTTCAGGTATCAGAACAACTCGGTGCCGCATGAACATTTAATATTGACTCACAAAAAATATGTTTTCTATAGCTGAGTAAATGCTTGTAACTTAGATTCACTTTGTTAGAGATGTCATTCATATACTTTATATTGTAACTTTTTACTGTAATTTTTGATTGTCAAAATTTTTAATCTTGCAGAATTCTTATGCATATTAACTTTAGTTATTTGAAAAGCAGTGTTCAATCACTACATTATTAGGATAACTTGTGATAATCTTTACTTTTTATCTCTCTTGATGTTTTTTCTTTGTTTTCCCAGTCTGCTTATATGTCTGATAATTTTTCAAAATATTTATTTATTTATTTTTTGGAAGGACAAAGAAAGATCTTCCATCTACTACTTTACTCCCCAAATGCCCATCCAAGCTTGGCTGGGCCTGGCCAAATTCAGGAACCTAGAATTCTACCAGAGTCTCCCACATGGAATACAGGGTCCCAAGTAATTGAACCATCATTTGCTGTCTGATAGGCTATGCATTGGTGACAGACTGTATTGGAAGTGGAGTAACGTGGACTCAAACTGGGCACTCATGTGGGATCTAGAAGTCCCAAGAAGCAGCTTAACGTGCTGTGCCACGACACCCTGCATGGTGATGGTGCTAGGATGTGCAGCCTCTTGGATGACAATGAGATCATAAGAATTCCTACTGAATGGCTTCATTGCCCTTACAAAAGAGACTTCAGAGGATCAACTTAGCCCCATGTAAGCATAAACCAAAACTGCCATTTGTGAAGCAAGATTCCAATCTGGATCAAACACTGAAACGAGAGATATTGGACTTAAGCTTCCCACTCTGCAGAACTGTGAGAAATGAGCTGCTGTTTCTATGCCCCCCAATCTGCTCACCCTTATGGACTTAGAAAGACATTGTACACGAAAATTGTACAAATCCTGTGAAACCTATGATCAACTTGGGTTGTTTGTTTTTGTTGTTGTTTTGGAGAGAGTAAGCTTCCATCCACTGGTTCACTTCTCAAATGTCTGAAACAGCTGGGACTGTGGCAGGCCAAATTCGAGATCCTGGGATTCCATGCGGCCTTCCTGCATGGGTGGCAGGTGCCAGCTACTTGGGCCCTCTCTGCCACTCCCAGCATGGACATTTGTAGGAAGCTGGACCCAGGGCTCCAGCACACCTGGAATATGGGCATCTTAACCAGGGCAAACGTCCACTTCCATTTTATCCCCTTCTGGAGAATGTTTGTTTGTTTTTTAAGCTGAAAGCAAGGGTACTAGCTGTCTGGAGACCACTTTAATCCATACCCAGTGACCTTGGTTTAAGGACGTGCAGGCCTCCCCCCCCCTTGGTGTTTTACTTTGCTTTCTGCTGTTATTCCACAGTACCTGAAACGGGGTAAGTCTACAAAGAAAAATTGTCTTCCACTTCTAGGAGCTGATGTGTGTGGGTAATAGGGTATGGGATGAGGTTCATAACATTCATTTCTCAAAGCTATGTGCTAATGTGAACTGGGGCGCAGCATGAAGAAACTCAAAATGTAATTTTATCCTTAGTTTCAACTCTCCGGTGACAAAAATCTAAACTGAGGCATTGTTCAGTATTTGGCACATTGTTCCCCAGGTGGCAGTGGTCCATTCGGGGGTGACACATGACACCACAGGGAAATGGTATTGGGAAGAAGCAGAGGGACCTGCCCACAGAGGAGAAACAATGTGTTCTTCAGTAGGCCTAGGCTGCGCCTCCACAGAGCAAAGGCCCCTGGGAAAAGAAAGAGCAGTGCCAGCCTGTTGTTTACTGTGAGCTGGGTTATGCAAGGCAGCTGTAAGGAACTGGCTCTATAAAATGCCAGAGGCTTCCTTTCGTCTGATTTGGAGTGGTGGCATAATCTTGTAAGAAGGTATGAAGAACGGTAACTGACTTAGAACAAGAAGGCCAGGAGTGGAGCCTGAGCCACAGGCTAGTGACAATCACAGTAGCAGCAGCAGCGGGAGCTCTGGTCATAGGGAACTGCCCAAGGCAGGTGCTACTGTTAGCCCCACTCCACAGATGACATGCATAGGGCTTAGAGGCAGAGCAAAAACACAGGCCCCGCTTGTTGGTCCTGAGGGTTCTGTCTCTCTGCGCCTTTCACAATACCTTGCACACTGTAAAGACAAGTGTTCTGAATTTTTAAAGATTCATTAGAAAGGATTTTATAAGAGTTTGAAAAATTAACTGACAAAGTGCTATCCTAATGTTTTTTTAGAAGTATTTATTTGAAAGGCAGAGTCACAGAGAGAAGGAGTGGGGAGATATTTCATCCACTGGGTCATTCCCCAAATAGTGACAGCTAGGGCTGGGCCTGTCTGAAGCAAGGAGCCGGGAGCTTCTTCCAGGTTGTCCTCATGGGCACAGTGGCTCAAGCACTTGGGCTGTGCTCCATTGCTTTCTCAGACACATTGGCCAGGCACTGGACAGGAAAACACAAGCAGGTGTCAGCACCGCAGGCTGTGGCTTAACCCACAGTTGGGACCTCTGTTTTAATTCCACAGTTGCTTACATTCTGTTGCATTTCCTTTCAGCCTTTCCCTGCACTGACTGTTGTGGCTCCTTTTCAAAGATGAAACTTTGTGTATAATTTATATCCCATCAAAATAGAGGCATTTCTCATTGTTGGTCTTCACAAGAAGTGAGCAGATGTGTCATAATTGGTTTAAATGCCACTGCATGTGGCAAATCTAATTTGTACTCATTTTTCAAAAATTACTATAATAATGATCATCTGCTTGCATAAGGCATTTTATATATTTCCAATTATTTTCTTAGGATGTACTGTCAAAAACGGAATGAATTCATCAAAGTGTGTGCACATTTACTTTAGGCTCCTGCTACAAACTTCCAGTTTTCCAGAAACATCTTTCCAATCATATTTTTCCCAGCAGAATATGGAAATATCCATTGGATGCATGTTGACCAGCTCTATGAGTCTAGAACTATGTTACAAGTTTATGATGAAGCAATAAGCATGTGTATACCATTTGCCTCTCCCCTTACTAATTCTGAACTCTCCTTTATTACAAACTCGTTTTACGTGTATGCATACAGACCACAGACACTTGCCTACTATGAATTTATGCATTATGACAATTGTTTTTAGGATTGGTGAATTTATTTTGTCAGAGATTTTTTTTTCCTGCTTAAGTTTCTAAACAAATTTTGGAAATTTCTATTTTCTGAAACAAACTCTGGGATACTGACAAGACTGTGTGAAATGAATCAGGTCCACCCATTTCCATCTGGTCCGTATTCATTATCATTCCTCAGCCTTGGAAGACTCTAGAACCTTCATGGCTTCCTGGCTTTTACTTCTGGCATCTCCACTGTTCCCCGATGCCTGGTTTTCCAAGCCACAGAACACTCAACAGTGAAGTGAGCCACGATTCATGCCCCACAGCATGGAAGTCTGAACAGTTCCCCAGTCCTTCACCCCACGGTCTTGCATTTTCCCTTTTGATCCCTTCCCAGCAGATCTTTCAGGTAAGCTGCTCAAGCCCAGATCGTGCCATCATGTTACGCTATCAGAATTGCTGGTCCTTTAAACTTGTTATCTGCTTTTTTTAAAACCTTGTTTCGTTTGTTTTAATTAAAACAAAAGTCCATGTAGGAGCGCTTCCTCAGAGCCACCCATGTATCATACTCTCCATCTTGACATCACATGCTGTGCCTTCTCTAGCTAGCCGTAAAGAAATAATGTCTGTACTGATCCCACATGTGATAAGTGAATCTTTAATCACTGATGCTGTACAGCAGTGCCAGTGTATAATGGTAATCAAAGCAATTGATTAATCTTGGTATTGTTTCTGGTTTTGTGCAGATAATGAGCCCTTCTGCTGCCTAATCCAGGATATGTCCTCTTTTTTTTTTTTTTTTTTTTTTCCTGTCAGGATGGACTTGGTACTTGCTGGCACTGCATAAGCACTCTGTCTGTATTGACTGTGAGACCTGACACAATTATGAGAATTCTTGCCTTTTTTTCTTCTGCAAAATGGTAATACCATGGATTCCTGATGGGGTTGTTGTGAGAATTTAATGAAAGTATACAGAAGCCAGTGCTGTGGCTTAGTGGGATTTGCTTAAGGGTAGAGATGAACTAATGTAATTGTGTACAAAGCAGTGGCAGAGTTCTATTGACACTTCTGAAGATAAGAGAGTTAAGTCACTTATCATTTTAGCTTCACTTGAATGGTCCTTAAAATCTCAGGGAAAGATTAGCTGAAGGCATGAGGAAAGGTGAGAGGTAGTTCCCATGCGACCTGCCTCAACATTGGCCTCAGGCAGACACTGCACAGTTAGTTTCATAGTTCAGTTCCGGGCAGGCAGGAGAAGGGGAAGTTTCACCTCAAGTTCAAGTCTAGAGAGCAAACCTGATGCATATGCTTCAGTTTTCCACTGGGAAGGTTAGGTGGGCAGGGCAAGGCTCTGAGGGCAGCAGGACGTCAGTGCCAGTCACAGTGACACAGGCTGTGTTGCTCTGGACATGTTAATCAATGTCACTGAGCTTCATAATTTTAATAGGCATGACGTGAGAATTAAATAGAATAGCATAATGCAAGAACATCGTCACAGCTTGTTAGATAATACTCCGCTACTGTCCTCTTTCAAGTCTTTTTGTGCACATGTGGAAGAAGAAGGAAGCACAGGAAGATCAGAAGACAAACCTTGTAATGCTGCTATGGAACACAGCAGGTTTCTTGGAAAAGTCATTCAGTACAAGCTGCAGCACTTAGCCCAGGCTGTGTCCATGACCACAGGCTCAACCCCGCTGTTTGCAGATGGAGAAATTCTGAAACTGTAAATATTGGAGCCAGGCAAACATGGCTTTGTGAATTTCCTCTGGGCTGTTTTCTGAGAAGTGTTGCTTTGTGTGCCAGCTCCCCACCTTCATGCCTGTTCCCTGGCCTCTGGAGTGTGGCCCCTGTTGCAGAGTCTGAACTGTAACCAGGGAGATGAAGATGTGCTTGGCTCAAAGTTTGCTGACTTGGGCCTTGAGTAACTGGTCAGGGTTTAATGAACAGGGGCTCCTGATGTTCAAGGACAGCTCAGGCATCAGTGTGGCACGAAAACTGGCAGCAACACAAAGATTTGCCTGCCTTCCCTTCCCAGTCAAGATTTTCACTTGTTTTCCATATTTCCAAGCTTCTGAATCCAACAGCCACAGGGTTACAAAAAGTATGGTGTTTGTTGGTTTATCTTTGACCTCAGTAGACTCTCCTTAGGTACACACAGATGGTGAATGAAATCACCTGAGTTCTCTTCTTGGCTCTGCTAGCTAGTTGTGTGGAAAGAGGCCGGGCCGAGTGGTCACGGAGGGTCAGCACTGGCTGCCGCTGGAGGCCAACAAGGAGGTCACCAACCAGTTTCTCAAGCAATTAGGTCTGCATCCTAATTGGCAGTTTGTTGACGTATATGGAATGGATCCTGAACTTCTTAGCATGGTACCAAGACCAGTCTAGACTGTGCCATGTTACTTCTCTATGAAGTATTCAGAACAGAAGAGGAAAAGATAAAGTCTCAGGGACAGGATGTGACACCATCAGTATATTTCATGAAGCAAACCATCAGCAATACCTGTGGAACAATTGGATTAATCCATGCTATTGCAAACAATAAAGATAAGATGCACTTTGAATCTGGATTGACCTTGAAAAAAAATCCTGGAAGAGTCTATGTCAATGAGCCCTAAAGAATGAGCCAGATACTTGGAGAACTATGCCACCATTCGTGTTACTCCTGAGACCAGTGCCCATGAAGGTCAGACAGAGGCACCAAATAGAGATGAAAAAGTAGATCTTCATCTTATTACCTTAGTTCATGTAGACGGGCATTTCTATGAATTGGATGGGCGGAAACCATTTCCAATTAACCATGGAAAAACTAGTGATGAAACTTTACTAGAGGATGCCATAGAAATTTGCAAGAAGTTTGTGGAACATGACCCTGATGAATTAAGATTTAATGCAATTGCTCTTTCTGTAGCATAGTTTGTCAATAAGGGGAACACCAAATACTGTATTACTTGCAACGAAAATTAAATTCCCGCTGGATACACTAAGTGAAAAATTTTGATATTTTCATTAACTTGATTAAACTTTATGTGGATTAAACTATGACTTTAAAAAAATGTTCTTTAAATTGAACAAGACCTCAAAAGATGGAGTAACATCCCATGCTCCTGGATAGGTAAAATCAATATCATTAAAATGTCTATACTACCAAAGGCAATATATACATTCAACGCAATCCCACTCAAATTGCCCAAAACATTCTGCATGGAAGTGGAAACAATGATCCAAAGGTTCATCTGGAAACACAAAAAACCACGGATAGCTAGAACCATCCTGAAGAACAGGAAGTTAGCAGGGGGAATCACAGTTCCGGACCTCTGGACATACTATAGGGCAGTGGTTATCAAAACAGCCTGGTACTGGCACAAAGCTAGAGAGGAAGATCAATGGAGCAGAATAGAAACACCAGAAGGGAACCCAAACAGGTACAGCCAAATAATCTTTGACAAAAAGACAAACGACAATCCAGACAAATGGGAAGGTTTGTTCAATAAATGCTGTTGGGACAACTGGTTAATAGCCTGCAGAAACAAAAAGATAGATCCACATCTCTCACCATACACTAAGATCAAATCTAAATGGATAAAAGATCTAAATCTACATCCAGAAACCTTCAAACTTTTGGAAGAAAATGTTGGAAATACTCTGCAAGATCTAGGGGTAGGTCCCGACTTCCTAAAAAGGACACCAAAGGCAATAGCAATCAAGACCAGACTAAACAAATGGGACCTCATCAAGCTAAGAAGCTTCTGTACAGCAAGGGAAACAATCAACAAAGTGAAAAAGCAACCCACAGAATGGGAGAAGATCTTCGCGCACGAAATAGGTGATAGAGGGCTAATCTCCAGAAGATACAAAGAGCTACAAAACAACCAAAATGTCAAAACAAACAAGCCACTCAAGAAATGGACACGGGAAATGGGCAGACACTTCACAAAAGAACCCAGATGGCAAATAAACATATGAAAAAATGCTCAAGTTCCCTGGCAATAAGGGAAATCCAAATTAAAACATCAATGAGGTACCACCTAACACCAGTGAGACTGGCCCACATGAATAAAAGCACCAACAACACTTGTTGGTGAGGTTGCAGGGGAAAGGGAACCCTACTCCACTGCTGGTGGGGCTGCAGGTTGGTACAGCCTCTATGGAAATCAGTATGGAGAACATTCAAACAACTCAACATACCGTATGATCCAGCAATAGCACTCCTAGGAATATATCCAAAAGGCTTGTTTTATGAGAAACCAACATGCACTCCTATGTTCATAGCAGCACAATCAGTAATTGCAAAAACATGGAAGCAGCCAAAATGCCCATCAGTAGAGGATTGGATAAGAAAGCTATGGTTCATCTACTCCATGGAATACTACTCAGCTATTAAAAAAAAAAAAAAATGCAGTTCTTTGTGGCCAGATGGGCCAAACTGGAAACCATAATGATAAGGGAAATGAGCCAATCCCAAAAGGCTAAATATCACATGTTTGCCTTAATTTAAGATGATATGATGTTATGTATAACATATTATGTTATGTATGTTATATGTTGTGTATAAACTAAAATTGAAATGTCTCCAAACCTGCCCTACAAATAATACTTCAAGATGTTCTCTTGACAGAGAAGAGGAATAGCACCTAACAAAATCAAAGGCAAATGGGAAGAACATCCCAGTAAAATAACAACAGAAGACTAAACCAATGAACAACCCATTCCTAAAATGACAGGACCAAAGTACCACTCATACATATTAAACTCTGAATGTAAATGGCTTAAGCTCAATCAAACAGCATAGATTAGTAGACTGGATTAAAAAACAAAACCCATCTATTTATTGTCTAGAAGAGAAACACTTCACCAACAAAAATCAGCGGAAGCTATATCTCATGGGTTTTGTTGTTTCCTGTTGGTTTCATCTCTTCAAAACACTTTCTTCTAATTAAATCATTCAGTGACTTGCAGATCATGCAGTGGCATTATTTTCTTCAAGAAGGTTCTTGATTTTCATTTCTTTAGCTACACATTAGTCATTTAGTAGCATGTTATTTAACTTTATGGTGTTGTTAATTTCTTTTTTCTCGCTGATGTTGATTTTGTTTTGTGGCTCTTCATTTAAGGGGATGTATAGTAGCTGTGTAATGGAGACTGTCATATCTAGTAACATGTCATTTAACATCATGGCATTGTAAATTTCTATTTTTCTTTCTATTGTTGATTTTGTATCATGACTTTTCATTTAAGGGGATGTACAGTAGCTGTGAACTGGAGACTAACATCCAGATGTGAGATGCAGTGTAGTATGCATTTCTGCTTCCAGGCAAAGATGGACTTACAGTGAAACTGTTTACTATATCTTGACAATAGGATGCTGGACTCTCTGCCATTGTCCATGCCCACAATGATGGACATATGACTGAGTATGAAGAACTATATGTTAGTAATGATGTAGAGGAACTAGGTGGGGGGAAGGGAATTGGGGAGGGGATAAGGGAATATGGAACTGTATCATAAAATGATATTAGTAATAATAATAATAAAATGTAAAAATTTTCAAAAAAAAAAAGAAATGTCAATGAGGTGGTCATAGAATGTGGTTTAGAACTCACATTTATTTTTAACATATTGTTACTCATTAGTATGTCAATTAATTCCATAATGATGTAAATTTTTGCTGATGGTATGTTGGAGCTTTCAATTGACTGGGATGATACTCTGCTGGCTCTGTCTTCAGACCACAAAGGGTATACCTAAGAAGCCGTTGAACTTGACTGGACAATAAGATGCTGGACTCTATGTTTGGTATACGCTTGCAATGAGGGAATCTCAACTGAACTTGAACTGCGGTTATGCAACAAGGTGGAAGAATCCACCATGGTGGGAGGGTTTGGGGAGGGGTGGGGAGAATCCCAGTACCTATGAAACTGTGTCACATAATACAATGTAATTAATAAAATAAAATAAAATAATTATTAAAAATATGTTCTTTAGTTCCCTTGGAGAATCAGAAGGAACATGGAAGAGAGAACAGAGTATCCAATTGATCTCTATGTTGCATACTTGACTACTCCAAAACTTGATGGTTTGTTTTTTTTTTT
Source organism: Ochotona princeps (assembly GCF_030435755.1). Lineage (NCBI taxonomy): Eukaryota > Metazoa > Chordata > Mammalia > Lagomorpha > Ochotonidae > Ochotona > Ochotona princeps. The sequence goes on along the minus strand of NC_080842.1, from coordinate 66,569,761 downwards.
AAAAGATTTATTATTATTGGAAAGCCGGATATACAGAGAGGAGGAGAGACAGAGAGGAAGATCTTCCATCCGATGATTCACTCCCCAAGTGAGCCATTACGGGTCGATACACGCCGATCCGATGTCGGGAACCAGGAACTTCTTCCAGGTCTTCCACACGGGTGCAGGGTCCCAAAGCTTTGGGCCATCCTCGACTGCTTTCCCAAGCCACAAGCAGGGAGCTGGATGGGAAGTGGAGCTGCTGGGATTAGAACCGGCGCCCATGTGGGATCCTGGCGCGTTCAAGGTGAGGACTTTAGCCGCTAGGCCACGCCGCCAGGCCCCAAAACTCGATGGTTTAAAGTAGCACCATGTGGTGAGACAGGGTTGGTGCTGGTTCTCAGGTCAGCAGTCTCAATGGTAGCCGGCATCTAAAACCGAACGAAAGAGAGCAATTTCAAGAGTCTCTTACGACTCAGCTTCGGGAGCTCCACATCGTCCTAACTGACAAACTCTCTTGGTCAAGCAAGTTGCAAGGCCAGCCGAGGTGCAGAGAGGCAAAGTAGCTATTGCTACTTGATGAGACAGGGCAAAATCACAAGAAAGAAGAGCAGATAGCATGGGAATGGCACGTAAGCAACATTTGGTAAATGCAGCCCACGTCAAAGAGACAGAGAGATTGATGCGATTGGGCCTCTGTCAAAATATGGATGCAAACCTTGTCATTTCCCAGTTGACGCTCAGCTTGGTCCTGACTGCTTTCACCTTCTGTAGCTCTGTGGCATTGGCAGTTGTGATGTTAGTCTGCTGACTCATGTCTTTGGTGCCTGTTTTCATTTTTACATGAAAGCCCGGCGTTCCCTACTGTCGCACTCAGGAATGCCTGAGGCATCCTTTGTCCTTCTCCAAGGACAGACAAGCTGATGATGGCACAAGCTAGCCCTCCCTCTCCACTCAGGTCCAGGATCTACAAGCCTCCTGGATGACTTCAGTTGGGAGGCAGCAATAGCTGAGGATGGGGCACATGTGCTCAGTTCTTAAGGCATTTCATAATTTGTTATACTATGTAAAATTTCCACACTGTAGTATCTGAAAGCAAGACCCGTGCATTAACTCTCAATTCTGTAGGTCTAATGTACAGGAAACATGCCCTGGGTTCTCATCTCAGGCCACAACAATGCCAAATCCCAGGATTTGATCAGGCTGAGTTATTGTTTGCCAGCTTAAAAGAAAATCCACTTCCAAGCCAAGTTAGGTTCTTGACAATATTCACTCTCTTCTGACAATGGGTAGAAGGTCTCATTCTTTGTTGCTTTTTGGCTAGGTTCACTCCAAGTTTCTGGTGCCTGCCTCCAGGCCTTGTCATGAGGTCCCGTTCATCTCCAAATAACAGAGAACTTCCTGGGTACCCAATAACTCGCATGCTTCAAACCTTTGACTTGTATCTCTTGACCTCTAGACCAGAAGTAAAAACTTAAAGCTGACTCCAGGTCACCACCCTTTCTTAAGGCAAAGTAATTTGAAATCTATCTGAAAATTTCCTTCATATCAGTACCTAGATAAGGGTTTGGTTGCAAAACTGGTATAAGGTCTGTGTCCCAAAGTCTTGGGGACTGTCTCAGAATTCTCCACTCTGCCATGAGAGCAGAATTCTACACCTCTGTCCAAAGGTAGCCCCAGGGTAAGTCTTGTGGTTCTGCAGTTGGGACACATTCAGTTGGCAAGGAAGGTAACCTCAGTCTCTGCAAGTGATTCTCTTAGACCAGACACACACTTGGCTTCCAGAGCAGGTCCACTTGCCCGTCACTCTTTGCTCGTCTTTGTTCCCTTACAGTCATTCTCACAGCATGGCAGGTGTTGTTGGGTGGCTGTGATGATGGTGGGCTGATTCTATCACCTCCTGGGGAACCCTGGGAACAATAATGCCTCTTCCTGGCCCAGCCTGGAGGTTTAGTTTAGCAAGTAGACTGCAGGAGTTCCTTGGCCATCCCATTGCAGTGTTCAAAAGCAGCTCATCAACATCCTGTGACGTCATTATTAAACATGGGAATTGTTAACTTGGAAATGGTGTCTAGGGAAGGAACAATAAGATCATGTATCATTCTCACACCTCAGGCCTTGAGATTCACAGCCTAGTTCCTTTGTTCTGTACATTTATTCTCAACAATTTGCACTTAGGACCTCTCAACCTACATTCCTGTTTTATCACCTTTTGTAATTCCTTCCAATATGTTAGAATACCCTTATTCCCCAACCCCATGGATTTGTCTAAATTGTATGAGACATCAATAAGAAGATGAAAATAGTTTGTAACTTCTAAGCCAATAAAAAACAAAATTGAAAATTCCATCAATTAAAACACAAACAAAAAATGAATGGAGAAAAAATAGAAAAAGCAAATAGGAAACTGAACAAGATGATGGAAGTAACTCCAAATCGATCATATTCAAAATATGTAAAAGACCCAAATCTTCCAAAAACAGATTGTGAATAAAGTTGAAATAATGTTTTGTGTGAGAGATGTTAAAAGAAACAAACAAAAAAAGATGAGAAAGTAAAATTTAGTGAATTGAAAATTTAAAAAAAGAAAAAGAAGAAAAAGAAAAAGAAACCGCTATTCAAAACCTAACTGGTGCTGCTGTATTAGCCTCAGAGAAAATGGAGCAAGTCAGAAAAACATGTTTAGAGCTAAAAACAGGTCACTAGGTATCATAAAAGTATTACATCTGTAATTCTTCTAAAACTGAATACATGTCCTAAAATAGCTTCAAACTATATGAAGCAGTACATGAGCAAAGCATAAAGACGGATTCTTTGTGGTCTAAAGACATCCCCTCCAAAATCCACATGATGCCACTGTGATGGAGTAGCAGGGGGAAGGACCTGCACCAGATGGTTGAGCCATACAGTCCCTTGCTTGGGGATGGGGCTAAGCACCTTGGAAAGGAGGTTTCAGGCAGCGTTAGCTGCATTGCCCTTCAGCCTTCTGCCCCTGCTTCCCTCCAGAGGATATGGCAGCAAGGGGAATCGGGAGACCTTACTGTGGAAGCCAAGCAGAGACTGAACCTGCCAGCACCTTCCTCTTAGACTAACCTGCTTCCAGAGCTGAGAAGGATCACTCTGTTCCTTACACATCACCCAGTTTATAGTGTCCCACTGTAACAGCACAGCTGCACTCCCACGCACCTGTGATTCAGTCAACCCCAAATCACCACTCTGAACCATCTGGTGGAAACTCTGGGGTATTTTTCCTGTGTGTACATTTGTGCTTATGTGTTTAACTGAAATTATGCTCACAATACAGCCTAGTCTGTGTGTTAGCCCCACAGTATCTATATTGCACCATGTTTCCATATCCACACATCAACATCTATCCATATCATCATCAGTGGCTACCCAGAATTTCATCATATGAACACAACACAATTTCTATGATCAGTCTGTGACCTTTGAATATTAAGTTACTTCGAATGCTTTACATCCATAAATAAACGGAAGTGATTATCTCCTACACTCTTTTCACACTTACCTAAATATTGTGTTAGGATCAATCAAAGTAATGTTCTTATTAAAGCTAAGTAGACTTTTCAGGACATATTGCCAAAGTGTTATTCTGTTTTTTGTTTGTTGAAGATTATCCCTTTTGAGGAATATTTCAGACTATTAATTTCTTCATAATTGAGAAGGCCCTGGAAATTATCATTCTCACTTTTTTCTCACAATATAAGAGGCAAATAATAGTGTTACATTATCAGTTTATTGTGGATTGGTGAAATTAAACTTTGGAATATGATTATTGAATATTTAGATATGTTTTCTTTTGAACATGATCAGAATATATTCTTTTATTTAAAAAATTGCCTTTTTTAACCAGTGTAAAAATATTTTTATGAAGATAGGGCTTGGTTGCAATTAAACTACCAGTGTGTGCAACAGACTGTGTCAGACCCTGTATTGGGAAGCACACACAAGAATCAGGTCTGTGATCACCTCAGATGAAGTTTTAGTGAGGATCCCCCCAACTGAATCACTGGACTCAGAACCCAACCATTGAGAGAACTGCAGGTTCCCTGATCTGACCGTGGAGGGTATGTGTCAGAGCAGGGCCTCTTCAGTGGTTTAAACAGAGCAGCGGATGGCATATCCAGGTGCACCTGGAGATTATGGCAGTGTATTGGAGCATGCAGAGGACACCTGGGACCATAACAAAGGACAGAGAACAAAACAAATTGATCAACTACCGCAACCAAGTGTTGGCAGCAAATACCTGGGCAAAGACTCTAAGGTGAACTATGTCAACCAATGGATTCTGGAATGATTTCATTGTGCTTAGAGTGGTAAGATCGGAGGTAATTCAGAACTATGAAACTATCAAAACCTCTTGAGCAGGACCCTTGGAGCTCGCCCCACATCAGGGACTCTGGAATGGCGTTAGGTGGCTGTCCTCCATCCCAGGGTACAGAGATGTTTGGGAGGCTGGATGTGGCTTCTACCCTTGTCTCCCACCTTTCCCCAGATGCAGGAAGGAAAAAAGAGAATGTGGAAACAATGGTCTCACCCAGTTTCCTGCAGCCCTTGACCCTTTGCATCCTAATCATCTACAGAGGCGAAACCTCAATCTCTATTAAACTGTGTCATAAAATAAAGAATTAAAAAATCATCAAAAATAAATTGTTTTAAAAGATAGGGTTTGGTCATTTGTATTACACATGTTGGCATTTGGCATTCAAATGCATGTGTGGATGATAACTATCCAGAATCTCTTTACTGTGATGTAGTCACATTTAGTCCTAGTTTTTCCCTAGAAAGTCTGCCTTTGGGGTAGTTCTTTGAGATTAGGTTCCCTGTGATTAGGCAAATGTAGACCAGATGCCAGCACACAGGATCACTGCCGCTGTAGCATCCGCAGTGAAGGCTCCATGGGTAGCAAGCTTGGCTGTTCACCAGTTTCAGTGTTAAATCTACTCATAATCAATTAGTGGTTGGAGAAAGACAGAAGGCCATTACCATCAAGTACAAAGCCTCTCTCCATCTTTTCTCTTCTTGAGACATCTCCTCTCTATTTCTCACACTGCTAAGCACAGAATGTTCTTTGCTTTTTATTATTATTATTTTTAATTACATTGCATTATGTGACACTGTTTCATAGGCTCTGGGATTCCCCCAAACCCTCCCCAAACCCTCCCCCCACCTCCACCTTGGTGCAGAATTACAGTTCATATTCAGTCAAGATTCTTTCATTGCAAGCATAGAGTCCAGCATCTTATTGTCCAGATAAATTCAATGGTTTCTTGGGGAGACTATCTCTGGTCTGAAGGCAGAGCTGGCAGAATATCATCCCAATCAATTAAAATCCACAACATAACATCAACAACAATTTACAACATTATGGAATTAATTCACATGGTATTGAGTAACAAATATGTTAAAAAATGCAAGGTCTTAACCACATCCTGTGACTACTTCATTGACGTTTCTATTTTAGTTTATACACAACCAGCTGCTATACGCCTTAAAATGGTTATAGGATACTATTCAGCTGTCTCGTGTCTATTTTCATTTTAGTATTTAGCAGTTTATAGTGTTGAAGCATAATTTTTGCTGAACTTGGCAGATTTTAGGATAGTCTAAACTGGGTTGTAACTCTAACAAGGCATATGTCAACAGTTGAGGTGCAGAACAGTTTTAGGAGGGGTGTGCAGAGAAATCTTCAATAACTTAGTGAGGAGTAACTAATCTTTGTGTCCTAACTAGTAAGGTATGTGTGAGTCCACGCTGACCGTTTTCTGTCTGGTTCTAAGCTTTCCTTGTTGTTCTCTATCTATTCTAATTTGTGTGTGTGTGTGTGTCTGTGTGTGTGTGTGTGAGAGAGAGAGAGAGAGAGAAAGAGAGAGAGAGAGAGTGTGTGTTTTGGGGTAGGGGGCTCCAGAGCGACCCTGATGGTCATTGCAAGAGAGGGTGGGGATCCAAAGTTGGAACTAAGTGAGGACCAGAGAAAGCTCCCCTCCCTGGTCCCGAGGGAAGCACCAAATGTTCTTTTCTTGGGAAAGCCACCTTTGGAGATTCTTAGCTTGTCACGCAATCAGTTTAACTGGTATTTCTTGCAAACAAAGTCAGTTCTACCTTCCAAGCAATTTTCTACAAATTCATTTTCTACAACTTATTATCTAAATATATTGCTACTTTGCTGATGACTTAATGGTTTTGTATTTAACATTTGATCATTTTTCCTATCATGGAATTATTTTTGTATCTAGAGTGCAAAGCTGTGAAATAATTTTGGGAATTTTTGTCTTTCCCAACAGTCATCATTAAACTGGAGAAGAATGGAAGACAGACAGCAGGGAACAAGCATTGTTTCTTTAAAAAAAAATATGTTCCTTTTCATCTGCTTAAAAGGTAGAGAGGGAGAGAGAGAGAGAGATTCTGTCTGCTGGCTCATTCCCTCAAATGCCCACAACTGTAGGAATGGACCAAGCAGAAGCCAGAAGTCAGGAACTCAGGACCCAGTGGTTGGGCCGTCGTCTGCTGCCACCAGGAGGCATCTTCTGCAGGATTTTTGGTGAAAGATTCAGGAAAGATATATGTTCCTTGCTTGGAGATAGGAATCAATGTGCTAGATGGGTTTAAGTGTGAAGATACAACCACCACTGTCACCTTGGAAAAATATGCCAACAGAGATAAGCAAAGGAGAGCGAGAACAGACATTTCTGCATAGATTACACTGATTCTATCCTAAACAGTTAATTTGTGAAGACTAACTTCGATTCATGCCCAAACCAACCTGAGTTAAGTTATTGTCTCTTACCCCCAGACATTATTCACCATGTCCAAATAAATACATAGCCCTTGAACACAAGACTGGGGATTATAAAAGTGATTCTGGTGATTATTGCCCTGGTCTATCCCTGAGAGCATCCAGGCTACATACTTAGACTTATAAACAAACATTTTGTTAGAACAGAGCATTGATCAGTACTGACTGAACCCTTACTGTGGCTCGTGCGTCTGGAACCCATGTATTATCTCTATTCCACTGGCCATTTACATAACGTTACTCGTTAGGAGTTGAGGCTTTTTACCAGGTTATATAAAATGTACAAGTGGTACTTGAAAGGCAATTGTGTAGTAATTACCAACACAGTCTCTGAAGCTAGGTGATCTAGACTAGACCATCCAGTTTGGCCGTTGCACATATGAATGTCTGATTTGCTACTTAATAGCTACAGACTATGGAGAAATTACTTAAATGGTTTGACCCTTACCTTCGTCCTCTGTAATGAGCACAATATTAGAGCTACACCATGCAGTTGCTTATAAGGTAGCACATAGATGCCAAGAACAGAGACTATCAATTGGTAAGTGCTCAACAGGAATTAGCTCCTGTCATTTCCTGGGGGGATAGAAGTCTACATCACCACGCAAAACACATCATCACTCAGATGCACTCCACATATACAGAGTTGCCAGGGCCTCACTCAAATTGCTGAATCTGGATGCCCAGTACATTTCCGTTCCTCCTTTTGTAACATCCTGACCTCAGAACGGGAGGTTCGTGAAGCTCCAGCGCTGGTACTGTCTTCTCCTTTGAGTAGGCGAAGTTTTTCTGGTGGAGTAGAGAGCATGTGAGTGAGTGAGTGAGTGTGTGTGTGTGTGTGTGTGTGTGTGTGTGTGTGAAAGAGAGAGAGAGAGAGAGAGAGAGAGAGAAACTGGTAACCGCTTGAGCCCTAAATCAACCCAGCTCTTAGTCAGAAGTCAGCCTGATCCTTATAAACATGAGAATCACTTTGTCTGATCAAACTCAACATGCTGTCTCTGTTAAAACTGTATTCTGGCAGATACAGTCCCCACATCTCTGAAGGGCTTTGTAGACAAATAGTACTTTCTTCCAAATCCTGATGTATTTTTCTCTCATCAAAGATAGCAGGCAGCTCTGCTCTCTCATTCATTATTCATTTTATAATGTTTTCATTGAACGTCTACCCTGTACCTGCCTTAGTGTTTTGATACTGACCATGACACTGCACTGATGTTCTCACTTAGTCCCCGAGTCTCCCTTCCTCCTCTGTAAGCCCAGCCTGAGCATCCCCACTCCCAGGACCACTGCGTTGACTCATGGAGACTCAGTCTTTGGAAAGGCTGAAGCACTCCGGAAGTGTGTGCTGATGGGCTTTGGGAACTAAGCAGGAAACAAGATTTCAGCAGCGTAAGTGCTGGTTTAACAACCCCTTTGGGGAGCAGGTAGCTATAATAGTTACTAAAAACCTCGGTGGTGACTTACTGTAAGGATTCCATGTGTGAATTAGCACAAAGTGACACGAGGCCAGAAAAAAAGGAAAAACAAAGCTGTCTGTTGATCCTGTGAATTTTTTTCCATAGGAGTTCTAAGAGTGTTGCAAAACCTCTTTCGAAGGAAGAATAAAATCATGGGAGTACTTTTCTTGTCACCATAACGTGAGATGAAACCTGTTGAGCATGATATTAATAATTAGTAAAGAGATTTATAAAGCACTGGCCACGTGATAAACACTGTTTGGAACTCAAAAATTTCCTCAGTTAAATTGCACACTACTCTCTCCGTGTTTCTCATGTTATTGTCTGCAAACGTGAGAAGCAGAGACATTACATATTCAGTGCCAAATTGTGGCATTGGCAAATGAAAAAGCAAATTGAGTTTTCTTAATGAATGTCTATTCTTGAAAATTTATTTGTGAAAAAAACTATTTATTTGAAGGACAGAGGTACAGAATGGGGGACAAGTAGAGAGGGTCCATCTGCTTACTTCCCAATGCCTACAAAAGCTGCAACTGGGCTTGACTGATCCAGAAGCAAGAAACAGAGTCTTAGTATCCCATGGGCGTGCAGGATGCAATTTCTTGAGCCATCACCAGCTGTTCTCAGCATGTGCGTTAACAGAAACTGGAATTGGGAGTCAGAGTCATTACTCAAATGGCACAAATGTATGATGCAGGCATCTCAATCAGTGGCGTTATCTGCTATACCAAATATCTACGCCAATGTGTTTTGAGAAGTTTTGGTAGCAGGTCCAACAACTGATGCAAATCCTTTGAGGGTAGGTAGATCTGAGAATGAGAAAGTAGGAGGGAGAACAGCCCTTAGGAGTACAGTGAGCAGCAGAAGGTGAGACATGACTGAAAGAACAGAGGGGGTGAATGGATAAACAGAAAGTGAAACTGATCAAGAATAAGCTGTTTGAAGCAACAATAAACCAGATAGGAAACGCAGCTGGGAGACACTGTGGGAGATTTTGAATGCAGAGTTCCATCTATTTATCCTTGTTTTGTAGGCAATGGAAAGGAACAGAAACTCAGAGCTATGAAAGGATGTCCCCAAGTGCTAAGAGAATCACTCTTCCTGCAGGCGAAAAGTGATCCCAGGGAAGGGGAGGGGGAGGCATGGGGAGCAGAGACTGCCTGGAGGCCATCCCAAGACAGCAGAGACAGACCTCTCGTCTACCTGTGAAATATGAAGAGGCAACTGGATTGTTGAGGCCAGAGAGGCTCTTTTCGGATGACCTACTTGAGATCCTCCACTGCGTGTGCCAGCTTTGTTGTGTGCAGAGGATCACCTGTCTGGCTTCAACTGGAATAAAGCATATGACTGAGCTTTGCATTTCCCAAGCACATGGGCTTAGAGAAACCTGCACTCCTCGCAGCTTCTCAAGAGTTCTTCATCCAAGAGCTACCTCTTTTCGCCAGGAATGTGCACAGTTTGAGCCAGCTTATTTTGGCAACATTCCCTCATTTTTCCTCCTGGGGCTCAATAGGCTCACGGGCACTCAAGCTCCCTCCAAAATCACAAACTCCAGGGGCGGGAGCCTCCTGGGGCTCCCATCTGACCCTGCTCCCTCCCAGTTCAGTGAAAGTTTGGGCTTCTGACTGAAAAGTGAATTATTTTGCACTTTGCAGAAAGCATACTCTTATTCCCCTGATGGCATCTCCAAGGGGGAGGGAAATAGACCAGCCTTTGTTACTCTGGCCCTGGCAGAAGTTGCCAGTGGTGCCCGGAGCTGGGGAGTGTGGGTGGCAGGAGGTGAGGTCTGGTCAGTTGACTTAGTATAAGGCCTGTATTGTCTCTGCAGCCTCTCAGGGAGTAACAAAAGCCTTCAAGGAGCCGTGCTGCCACTTTGGGTTGTGTGCCAGGCAGGCCTGATATCCCCCAATGCTTTTTGTGACTGTTCCTCATCTTTCTAGATAGTCTTTTGGGCCTTGAACTGCTGTATTGACAAACAGCACAGTATCTTTCTCACATGAGCAGTTTCCTGAAACAAAAGAGAAGAAACTGGTATATGCATGTGGGCAGCTGATTTCACCAAGACAGGGATGTGGCAAGGATTTATGAAGCACCTGTTACGGGACATACATTGTATGGACCTAACTTGAATTGGAACTCAGGCTACCTGCATCTTGGCTCCACATCCTCTCGACACAATCAGTATCTTATTTTCTTGATATGTTTCTCTTTAGCTACGAAGAAGGACTGGTTTCCAATGAAATATTACCTAGAGTACAAATCAGCAAACTGTATCTAAAACTGTAAATAATGTGGTAACACAAAATGTGTTTATTTGAAATTGTGCCATATATTCGAAGATGTCCAATGAAACTATTGAGACATTTCTGATGAAAACAAAAAATAAGGAGGGTACAGCAACTGTGACAGACAGCTTTCCACTGCTTCCACATTTAGATTTGAATTTTATTTTGCAAAACAAAATGCAACAAACTCCTTTCTATGCAGACAAGCAGCTGTAGAGCATGCATCACTTAAGTCTGGAAAACTTTGCCCAAAGTTACAGAGCTGAAGTATTACTAATATTTAACTATAGCCCTGCATTCTTTACCATAAACAATGTCCAAGTCAGGTTGGAAGTCCTTAAAATGCATAATCAGCTAAGAAACTGCCTGTGTCAGGATTGTTGTCTTGATAACTTTTTTTTTCAAGATTTATTGTACTTATCTGAGAGGAATAGTTACAGAGAGAGAGAGAGAGAGATCTTCCATGCACTAATGACTATAATGCTTGAGTGGGGCTGGGCCAGACCAAAACCAGAAAGGGTGTACAGGAGGTCTGGATTTGCCATGTGGGTACAGCGGCACAGGCACTTGTGCCATCTCCTGACACTTCTGCAAACATTAGCAGGAAGCTCAATTGGAAGCAGAACAGCTGGTGCCTGTGTGGGATGCTGTCATTAATATGATATGACACAAAACTTGTCCTGGCATCATGCTTATATACACCTTAATGTTCCTGGACTGATACACAATATATGCATAGATATATTGTGTAAGAGTCACTAAATATATAGCCTGATAGGATCTGATGAAATCTGAATTGAAGAAAGGAATGAAAATAAAGAAACAAACATACCGGCTTTCCAAATCAATTATAGCATACCTTCAAATGACCTTCAACCGTGCGTATCAAAGAACCAAGAAAATTCATTTTAAGCCTTTACCCAAATGACACAATCTGGGACTCAAAGTTGCTCCTCAGTAGCTCAGTTACAAGATATTTAAGTATGTCTTGTCACGCAGTGTTTATAGTAGCTAAAAATGTGTAAGAAAAATGATGAAAGAGCACTTCTGGAAAGTATTTTTCAAATACTACCCTAAGTCACCCAAGTCCCCCTTTTAATTGCTTTAAAATTCAAGAATCAACGGAAGACAGTAACGTGATTATGAAATACATCTCAGTGTGTGGACCTTTAGTGAAATTTTAGAAAAAATCAGTGCAGACCAACATCAAAATAAGGAGCCACATAGGCAAAGACACAAGTGGATTCAGTCCCTGGAGTTTAAATCTTGACTCACTGCATCAATAATTAGCTACTGAACACCTGCCATAGGGTAGCAATCTTTTAGGGGCTTCTTAGAGATGTACCAGTGAATAGGAGAAAGCATTGTTCCTGTGCTCTAAGAAGACAATCTTACTCAGAGCTTCAAGTCTGGGAGAGCATGTCCAAGGAGAAAATACGATAATAACAGCAATGATAACATTTAGAAACACTGGAACCCCAAACTAGTAGACAAACAATAAAACATCAAGAAGCAACAGGTGCTATAGGTAATGAAAACAGAATATCATTTTGGTGAGTGGCTAAGTAGAAAATTTGGACTGTGTAGTTGAAGGCCTCCCGGACAACATGGTGGCCAGTCCTCAAGCCTGTACACACACACACACACACACACACACACACACACACACACACATCTTTTTTATTGTGGAATTTTTGTGAGGCATTCATGAAAGGTCAAGGAGCAGTGAAACTAATCTGCATGCACTTCAGCTTCAGAAGTGACTACTATTTTGACGACCTTCTCGGCTGTGACTGCTCCCATCCAGAGTTAATCACGCGGTGATTTGCTGTGCGTGTCTCATGCACCAGGCCTCGTGCAGCTACATTCACTCAGAACTGACTTCTGCGCCAATGCCCTGTATTTGCTACCTTTGTATATCCTGTTTCATGCTAGCTGAAAACTAGAGGTAGCTCATAGGAAACATACTCAAAAAATAAAATCCGAAACAATAAAAATGCCAGACATTACTAGCTCTTTTACACAGTCGTTATTCCTTTTTTCAGGATAAGTTTGCCGCAATAAGCCAAAATACCAGATGCAGTGAGGTACCTAGGAGGTCCTTTATTCCAGCAATGCAGGGACAGGAGCAGAGGCAGAGGAAGGGAGAGAGATGGGGACCTCTCCTGCCATGGTGACAGGAGGAGCTGCAAGGGAAAGGGAAGAGGGACAAGATGAAGGACGATGCGGGAATTGACAGCATGTTCAGGGAAGAACCGCGTGGTGGAGTGTGTCTTTTTTCTGGCCCGGACAAGCTTCATGTAGCCGTGAGGGATTGGTGAATAGGATTGTTGGAGCTGTAGGGGATTGGTAGGTGGGCAGAGATTAGGGAAAGGGGCCATGAGGGATTGGAGGGTGGAATTGTCAGGTATGGCTCCATGACAGTAGCTTGGTGGTGAGGGTGGGCTTACAAGGTTACAGTGGATTGGTGGGCAATCGAAGCGGTGCAAAATTTACAAGCCACAGGAAGGGGAAGCAGATATTTAAAATGGTACTGAGTCCACAATGGAGTGGGCCTTCATAGCTGATGTTTGAATCACTCCTCACAGAGAAGATCCCATACCTTCTACGTGCTATATATTGAGTTGAATCATTGACTCAATATGTGATTCTTGTGTTTTGCCCTATTAGTGTCCTGAATTGGGACAGCTCCCTGTGAGGTCTGACCTAATGGGAGTTCATTTGAGGAAAGGGGCTGGGTCCTCACCAAAGCTGTCTTTCTCCACTCAAGGACAGTTTAAACACAGTTCTCTCTGCAAATTAACAGAGGAGAAAGTAATGTGGAAGGCAAGGCCCTGCATGTATCCCTGTCAAATTTCGTAGCGCTGTTTTTACCTTGACATTGGTTGTATCTCCACATCATTTTGAATTTTGATTCTGTCATTTAACACCCTAAGGTTTGTTTCACTTTTCTTTTTCTCAAGGCAAGAAAACCTGTTATGTAAGTGCTTCAGAAATAGGTAAATATAGGAGGAACACCTTAGAATTCCACCATTCAGGAATGATGAGATGTAACCATTGACCAAGATTTCAGGGGGCAGAAGGATTCTGGATGATAATGAGGTCACCTGTGAGAAATCTGGCTTCAAATAGAATTGCCAAGGCAGGTTGATTTTTCCATTCCTTCGATGGGAGGCTTGGGCGGCAAGAGAGTGTCTTAAGGTGAAGGGTAGGGAAGAGGGCCAGGAAGACGGATATGGCTAGTCTCAGAGTGCTTGCCCACTTCTGCTATTCCTGCCAACCTAACAGGAAGCCTTCCTGCCTCCCTCTGTATTCTAGAGACCGCAGGAGTCAGCACAGTGCCTTTGCTGATGCCAGCTTTCTGTGCTCCTGAGTTCCAGGCAGCCTGCACCATTATCTGCCATTGTTAGCAGAAGAGCCTAAAGTTTCCCCTCTAAAACAGAATCCTATTTCAGGTTTTGAATGACCATAATAACACCTGCTGGAGGAAATCCCCCAGGCTAAAATCCTAACAATCGTGCACTGTGCAAATGGCACCTAGTGGAGGGCTGCTTGTTCTTTCCTCACTCCCAAGCAATTTCAATTTCACACATTCCCTATAGGGGATATAGGCATCTAATGCTACCAATGATGAGTATTTTATTTGAAAAGTGACAATATTTGTGCCTCTGCATTTTAGGAACGTGGCTCCCTAAAGTGTCTTGTGACCTTAGGCAGCTAGTTCAGGGTCACAATTTGAAAGCTGTACCTCCCCCACCTACATTGTGGTCCTTTCTGTCCACCTGTGACATGCTCTTATCATCACCTGGAACCTGAGAGAGGACAGTATTGAGTTGTTGTTGCAGAACCTCTCCTCTTGCAGTTCCCCATAAAGGCCCGTAATAGGGAGGGGCTCGCTCTCTTGGTCGCATGCTTCCATTACTCTGGCACTCCGACTCGGCCTCCCCCAGAACCTGTCTGCCCTCTGGCTTCCTGAAGACAGATTCCAAGCACAGGTAGCCCGTGTGTGTGTGTATTCCTCACCCTCTGTTCACTGCTTGGGTGAGACAGTGAAGATGCAAATGCTAAGATGCTATGTATTTCTAATGTGTGTACTATCAGGAGTTCCAGGAGAGGAGAGGCCTAGCAGTGGTGGAAGGTGGATAGAGGAGTCAGGGAAAGATGAATGTCTGCAGCTTTGTAAGTGTGTCCAGGTTGTCCGCTGCGTGTCTCTTAGGGTAATTTATATTGCTTGGGAACCTGGAACCTAAGTATTTAGTCTAATGGATGGACTTCACAGTAATGACCATTTACTCCTCTCAGGGTTTCAATTCAGACTGGATTGCCACATGGACTTGTCATCTGCTAATTTGTAGTGGGCACTGCTTTCACGAAGCTTTGTTACTGAAGATTCGTCAATACAATGTAGATTTCTCTGGCATGATCTCTGTCGCGTTCTGCAACAGTCTTTGTCTTTGCTTTTAGCTGATAGCAGAGGAAAATATTGACTCTGACCATAAATATTCTTTTGATTCACCTGTTGGTAGATACAGTGACCCATCTGTACTTGTTAATTGCAAGAGATAAAAACCTTCCTCAAACTTCCTTAACAAAGAAGAGCATTTGCTAGTTTATATAATGGAAAGTTCAAAGAATTTCCTGCTTCAGGCTTGGCTGGATCCAGTTACTCAAAGGCAATCCTCAAACAGCTATCCTGCTGTCATTTAGCTATCTCTTGTATTGGCTTCCTAAATATTCAGGTTCTGGTGACAATGTCAACCAACACCTTTGTCCATGGATGGAGCATGTTAACTGGAAAGCCTAGACATATGATGACATCTAAGGGAAATCTCTGATATTACCAGAAAGGATCTGTACCAGAATAAAGGGAAAGAGATATTGGGCCAGTACAACACGCAATTTATTAGTATATTTGGACTGGAACACAAATCACAGAAAGTTTTAATTTCATTCTACACAAACTTTTTAAAGGACTCTCTTAACATGAATTAAGAAAAGTCAAAATGAAGATAAGGGGTTCAAGGAAGGACCACAAAGGGATATGACAGAAATAAATGAGCCATCTGGAAGCAACCACAGCAAGGTGGGAAACCAGCAAAGTGCAAAGTCATGGAAACTGGGCGAAAATAAAAACAGACAAACAGTCTCTCTGGTGGTTGGGTATGTAGTGGTTAAGATGCTGCTTGGGTCACCCGTGTCCCAAACCTGGATGTGGTGGCTGGGCTTGAGTCCTGCCTCTGTCATCCAGTTCCAATTTCTTGTTAAGTACGCTCTAGGAGACAGTTTGGATAGATCCAAAGAGTTAGGGCCTTGCCACCCAAGTGCAAGACCCATTAGAGTTCCAGGATCCTGGCTCTAGCCTGGTCCCCTCTTGGCTATTGCAGACATATGAAGAGTAAACTGATAGACAGGTGATTTCTCCCTCTGTATCACTCAAACAAATAAATGAATCTTAAAAATTACAAGTCTCTGAAGAAGTAAAATTTAATTGTGTCAGGCAAAATGGGTCAGAGAAGTGACCATGTCAAGCTCAAAGGCATCCTTGCTTGGGATTCAGACTCTCTTGATTATGTCCTGGGCAACATTTCTGACTCCACCCTAAACTTGCCCTTCCACCAGTCCAGTCCCACATTACCAAGACATTGGGCACAAGCCCAGCCGTAATTGTTTCCCACTTTTATTGCTGTCATGTTTTCCCCATGACAAAGTCACTCACAAAGAGCCTTTCTTGCTCCATTTCCCACACCCAGTATTCTTGTTACTCAAGATCATTTCTTGTTTCTCAGGTCAAGCAGCTGCCAGATGTACATGTTTGGTCAGTCAGTTTCATCTTCAACAGGTGGTTTCTGAAGACATCATTCACTCGACCCTACTGGAATTTTTCCAGTGTCCCTAGCCGTTTACCACTTCTGCTCAGCTGGTAGAACTGGGACTGGGCTAGGGACTAAAAGCTGAGTGATGGGGAAGACTTATTTCTTCTTTTATGTTTTAAAGTTGTATTTATTTTTATTGGAATGGCTAATTTACAGACAGAAGAAGAGACAGAAACATCTTCCACTGCTTAATCACTCTCCAAATGGCCACTGGGGCCAGAGCTGGCCTGGTCTGAAGCTGAGAGCCAGGACCTTCTCCCACGTCTCCCTCCCTGGGCCATCCTTCAGTGCCATCCCAGGCCACAAGCAGGGAGCTCTATTGGAAGTGGAGCGGCCAGAACTACAAGTAGTCCTGGAGGCCAGGGATTAGCTTATTATACCACTGGGCCGGCCCTGGGAAGCCTTAGTTATATTTCCGGCTCTGCCTCTGCTGTGACTTAGGTATATCCCCCAGTGCGTACACACACTTGTGTTGGGTAGAATGCCCAGGGTGCCAGTGGTGAGAGATGAGGTTTACTGGGAGGTGTTTTGGTCAGGACGCCTCTGCTCTCACTCATGGATTAAAGCTATGGCCTTAGGAATCAGCGACATACCCCCATTACTTTCTCGTATGTGTGACCCTTTGCTTGCCCTTCTGTGTACATACCATGAAGGCCCTTGCCAGATGCAGGTGACAGCTCTTTAGCTCTCCCAGCCTCCAGAGCTATGAGAAACACATGTGTTTTCTTGATAATCTATGCAGTCCTAGACATGGCCATCACAGCAGTGCAGAATCTACTAGGTCCCAAATTCCTGCTTTCTGGTGAGTTTGGACTGGGGTAGTTCTCAGGGCTTTTGAACCAGCAGTGGAGGTTTGCATTCTGGAAGCCTACCACTAACCTTGTGTAAAAGCAGACTGTACTCCAGTATTAATTTGAAATCAACCCAGCCTCTGGCTAGTAGGAAGAAAGGGAAAAGATGGGGCAGCCTTTTATGCAGGCCTACTTTGCTGGGCGGGTTCCGCCCCCTAGACTTGAGATGCTAGTAGGACAGTTTTGTCCATGCTATAGGTAGGCTTGACAAACATCCAGGATTGGCTAATGAACCCTCCCTGAGCCCAGCATAGCCAACTTTAGGTTTGTAATGTTTCTTCAGATTGCCAAGGGTTTGGGGACCGAAACAAAATTTTATTTTAAACCATTGGTAAAAGAGTTTCTTATTTTGGAAGGCCTAGTGATGAGTGATATTTTTTATGCCCACCATTTCCTCATGAAGGAATTACACAAATAAACAGATGCTACCCTCTGTCCCTCTTCTCTCTGTTTGGCTTGAGTCCTTTGACAACACGGTGCTCCCTGCACCATCTGCTGGCTCTGCGAAGGTCATTAACAAGTGCACACTGCTCCCAGATGAAGTTAGTTTATAAGGCACAAATCACACCAGAAAAACACAGAGGAGCAAAGTAAGACCAAGTGAGGCCTGCGAGGCATTGCAGATCTGACCTGGCTGCTGTAGCTTGTGCAAGTTCCCTATCAAATTTTAACTCTGGAAAGTTATTTCAAGTGATTTTAACCAAGGAAATGGAATTTCACCCTTGCTGGGAGGCCCTAAAAATGGAGCAAGGAAAATTGCAGGGTGTCCAATGTTTTGTGACTCATGAATCTTATTATGTATTATAATTGTGGGTGTTTTTTTTTTCAAAAAAGGAAAAATAAAGTCTTCAGTAAGAGCTCAAACTAAAATGTAAGGAACTTGAACTTGGTATAGGAGACAGGCAGGTTCTGTCACTCGTTACCAGGCTGTCCTTCAGTGTGACAATCAACCCCTCTGGGCCTCATTCTCATGCCTGTAAGTTGGCAACAAAGGTAAAATCAAAATGTCAGAGTTACTGCAACAAGGAATGGGCCGAAGAATTCAGGTCAGGAGTCAGATGAGATCTGCAGAGATAGTTGCTGTTGTTAACATTGTCTTCCTTAGGTGAGGCTTAGTGACAGATGGCCTAATCTACCCTAAGTCAGCAGGGGATTAGTAACCCTGCTAGCAAGACCCACATTCTGAAAAGCAAGCCTTGTACACAACAGGAGGGAACAGAGACCTGATTTGAACAGCGAAAGTCAAGTCTAAGCGATGTCAGGGGATAGAAAACATGATACAGTCTGCCTGCACAGTTCAAATCCACACATTCCACCGAAGTCTAATATTCCTTTGGATGAGGACAAGGGCAGAAATAGGAGATACATTATGGACATTTTAATAGTGAAAACAAAACTAGAGAGCTGGGTTGTGGTCAGACTGGGATATGAATCACAAAATGAAAAACTGATGTGCCAGAGCAAGGGAGCATCCTTCACTGGCAGGTTTAAACCTAGGTAGAATCAAAGAGAAGCCCCTCCTCAATCATCCTCAGAGCATCATGAGAGAGTGCAGAGCGAGATGGCCATGATGTTGCTTTGCTCTCTTGGCTATGGACCAGGCAGGGCTCACACAAGAACACCATAGAGAAAGCTGTTTTATGAAAGTCCGTGGACTGCCTGTGGCAAAGTCCAAAGGTTGGTATTTGTTTTCTAATAGACACAAAAAATGGCCCTAGCCAGTGAAATGAAAAGGTCAACAACCCCCGGCATCCTCTTTGACGACTGGAACTCGGTGTTTCTAGACAGGATAAATCTTAGTAAATATCAGATTCACCTGCACTTGCTGTTAGTGCTAGAGTTCTTAAAATGTCGATGTACTAGGGAATATCTAGCTCACTGCCAGGTGAGCTACCAGCTAACAACCCAACCTGGAGGAACAAAAAGTCCCATCAACACTGGTTTATTTAGGGGTCTTTGTCATCTCCTTATTTGGCAGGCTTCAAAATTGAAGACCCATAAGTGATCACCAGGAATCCTGGGCACAGTGACCTGCATGTATCCAATTCTCACCTTGCAGTCCCACTGAGAGACCACCAACCTGTGTGATCAGGGATCTCGGGGAGTCAGATGCTCCGCTTCTTGTCTCTCTGGGTGACAGAGACACTCTGCCCTCGTCCACCAGACTGAATCCTTTCTAGCAGGACGAATGATTATGGTTGACAACATGCACTGTGGTGGTAGGGCTTCCTGGAAGCAGAAATTGCAAACCTTGAAGCGAACATACTTTTCCTGGGTTAGAAAGGGAAGACAGAATTCCAGCAAAGAGATAAGGAAGACATGATGGGCAGAGTTGTCACTGTGACCCTGTTTTCTTGACAGGATTAAGGAAACACTGAAAAGAGGATGGCCAAGGTAGGATAGGAATGTACTCTGCAGAGCACTACGGGGAATTTAGAACTTAACCTTGTGTGCCAAGGCAGACATTTCAGAGTTTCCAACAAAAGGCACACGATTGGAGAAGATTCATACAGGTGGCTATGGAAGGGTGGATAGAGTACCTGAATCGAACAAGAGGGAGTCTGACATGAGGTGCCTGCCTTCTATGTTGGGGAGAGGGTGGAGGTAAGTGTAAGTTGTAAAGCTATATCACAGAAAAAGGGTTTTGAGATTTGGATCTATGGTTGAAATTCTGTCTGCACCACTTAGTAGCCACGTGGCCCTGGGCATATTTCTCTAGGCTAGGATTGTTTTTAAAAGCCAAGTAAAATGAAAAAGACAAGGAAGGAGTCAGTGGTTTATGTGTACAAAACGAGCATACCAAATGTTACTAGTACCAGGATGAATGAGGGGGCTGGCAATCCTGAGATGCCTGCCACCATTTTTGTTACAACTAGAATTTTTCCAGAGAAGAGGAAAACTTTATGAAAACGGAAGTTCGTCATCATTTTCACATTGCTAGTGCCTATTTTGGTGTTGTGCACATCTTGCTCAAATTGCACCTAATTGTTGCCCTGGGTTAGGTCTGTTTTGGAGTGGGGAAATGGGAGAAGAAGGTATCAGAATGGCATACTGAGGACTCAGAGAGTGATCTAGCACTTTTCACCAGAGGCACACTTGCTCCCTTCATACATCAAAAATGTTAGAGCAGACGTGACCACATGCATCCTACTTTATGAGAGGGAGCTTTAGTTCTGAGAGGTCAGATGCTTATGCTACTAAGTGGTTGCAATGCTGGGACAGCCATATGAATTCAGAACACAGTTTCTTGGGATGGACACATGTGGCCCAACAGCTTTCTGGAGCTTAAGGAACTCAGAGAAGGCAACAGCTTCCCTAGGATTATCCTCATGGGCACTTTCCTCCCAGCGGAACATCTAAAAACCAACGTTGCAGTTGAAAATCCTATGTTCAGGGGAATGGGACAAAAGATAAAAGATGAGAGTTTCTGGAACTCATAGGGAGAGAATGGTCAAGACCAAGCCCTCTTTTGGATCGCACCTGCTCCCAAGGAAGAGACCCTGCCAATGAGAGGTCCCCCCCGTTTTCACCAGCTTTCTTGCTTTGGAAGTGATGTTCCAGTATGTATGGAAGAAAGTTCATGTTCCTTGGCCTGACGTAGGAGGATGACCCTCTCTCTGCTCCACCTGCATATTCTTTCTGGTATAATCCCTTCTGCTTTTATAGACTCTGTCTCCTCTACTCAGCTATGGGATGGACTTTGGGTCTTCTGACTCTAGTCGCCTGTGCCAGTGATGCTGTCCTCAGAGACCAAGTACGCTTGTGTTCAAGGTCAAGACCTTGTAATCTATGAGTGTGTTGTTAGACAGATTTGCATAATTTTCTGGAGACTCAGTCTACTCTTTTGGATGAAGAGGATAATGATTCTTTGCAGATTTGTGCGGTGGAGCATATATACTAAGGAGTCAGTGCCATTTGCCTGTACTCTGTAGGTCCATTCAAATCCAGCCTCCACCAAATCCTTGATCTTCAGCCAAAGCCACCTGCCTCCCATAAAAGTAACAGTAGATGAGAATTTTGGCATTAACTATGCACCTGACATATTATACAGTTGAACAAAGTAATATTTGAAGACTTAGGAATTTGCCTGATGCCAGGCACATACATGGGCATGGAGGGATTTTCAGGTAATCTGATGGAGGGTCCACACTGCTGGATGTGAACCCCATATGTCCTTAAGTAACCTTCCTGTGAGACATGATGTGTGTGAGACCCAGCAGCACTTACCGAAGCCTTACTACATGCCTGCAGCATGCATCAGAGACAAAATGCAAACAGAGCAAAGTCCAGTTTCCTAGTAGACACAAAGCTCTCAGCATTGGCTGAGAGCCAGCCACACAGATCAATGCCATTTTCCACCACAGGTATGTCAGCTGGGCTTTCTAGCCAGCAAGCTCAAGGGCTCCTCACTCTGGGTCAGGATCAGCTTCGTGGAAAGGAAAATGGTTAGTCTTCTCATATAATGCTCTTCTCAAGACTTGACATTTCCACATTGTCCTTTGGTTTTCAACCATCATTTTCCTCTTTCCCTCATGCTTTTTGGGAGGAAGTCTTCAATACGAGGACTGGATGATGGGATTCTCTGGACATAATAACACGGGGAAGTCATGCAATGAGAGAGGGCAAGGGATTGAGGAGGTCCATGTGCAGGGAATGATTCCCCGTGAAGGGACTGAGCGACTCAAGCTGAAAGGATCCAGCATCTCCCCTGCAGGATGAAGAAAGGGGGATAGTAAGAGGTTGTTGTAGGTCCTGCTGCAGCCCCTTGGGGCCACCCAGAGACCGCCTTGTGCAGGAGGGAAGCCCTGGAGGCTCTGAGAGAGAGACACACACACAGTAGCCCTTGCCACAGAACAGGAAAAGAAAGACTTAGATTGGCTTTTCAGGCCAGAAGCAGTCACTTTCTGTACTCAAACTGAGCAGGTCCAGTTGCCCTCATTGTACAGCAGAGATAAAGTGAGTACCTTCTTGTGAACATCAGGAACTTGCACTAGCATGCTCGGCCACAGTTGTTCATCTAGCCTGTGGTGCTTGGGCTCATTGACAGAGCCATAAGTGTTTTCTGGGAGACGGCCGCTCAGGAACCCAGCCACACCCTTCTCCAATGCCTCTTTTTCCCTGCTCTGCTGGCCTCACTTTAATGCTATACCTGCAGTTCTAAAGCTCATGCTGGAGCCTTTCCCTCCTGTCCTTAACAAGAAGTCACCACCACACCCTTGACATTTGCAATGTCTTCCCTATAGCTTTTAAGTTCAAAACTTCTGGGGTCCAACTCCAGGATTCCATCCATGAACTCACAGGGGAGGTCCTAAATTCTGCGTGTTTATTCCTCCTGGTACAATAGCACCCCATGTTCTGTCAGTAAGTGGAAATCTTGACTGGCTATGATAGTAGGCTGAGCATGGACTTGGTATGAGAAAATGCTCAGTTTCAGTCCTGGCTCAGTCCCTTGTTGCCAACTTGGGGAAAATGTCAATCTCGCTAGGTTGAGATTCTTTCCTCCCAGGGCTTCGTAAGGATTAACAGCAGAGTGGCTCTGATGGCCACTGCACACATCAGTTCCTGATAGAGCGATCTCAGAATGCAACATCAGTGCCCTACAGCTGGCACAGAGGGGCCCCAGCTGGGGCTAGTTTGGCTGGAAAGGAGCAGCAAGGCATGCAGCTCCAAGTGCTTCCAGGCAAACAAGCCGGTCCTGACCTGGTAGGCTCTTCCATCAGCCACCTGGCCATAGTCTGGCAAAGCAAGGTTCCTGTAGGGTTGCACTCTGCTTTCAGAGTGTACCTCCTCTCTGCTTATGAGAACCACCCCAGGAATTGCTCTAATGATACCAAAACCAGGCCCAAAGAGGCCACTGACTCATCTCAAGTCTCCAGAGCAAAGGGTGTCAGATACCTATCTGGGCTCTACCTAGCCATCCTTGAGATGATGCTTCCTGTTCCTCCTCCCTTCTGCTAATTACCAGTCTACCAGGTGACACTAGCACATTTGTGTATCTCCCTGAGTGAGTAGTCAGACTGTTGAAATGGGATTGCATCGGAAATCCTGCAGGAGGTCCTGTGTTTTGGAAGATTTTCCAAGCCGAGCACAGACAAGGTGATAAATGATGTTTGAGCAGCTCTGAATAGGCTCAACTGAACTTGGAAGCAGGGCAGGATGGATGGACACAAAGGAATCAGAGAGCAGAGAGAGAGGGCAGAGATCACATGGCACTCTGGGAATATGGCACATGCCCTACGCATCCTGTCCAGCTAGTCTGATGGGGCTTGGTGCATGATGACTGGGCACGTCAGCACTTCTCTGGAGCCATCTTCCATCTGCGCATCCCTTCCCACCTCCAAGGAGGCAATGGCTCCAGGAATACTTACTGCTCCTGCACCATGCTTGGCAACTTCCTGTCTTCCTGAAATCACAAAGAGCCACCTGAATTTGAACTTCCCTTTCCTCTCATATCCACTAAAAGAAAAACTGGCTCAATGTCTCCTCTTCTATGCTTTCCAGACTTTTGTAGGCAGAGGAGGCCACCCTCCTTCACTGCTGAGAGCCCAGTGAGAACAATAGGTCCTTGAGGTTTTTTCTGCTTATCTACAGTTTACCTATCGAACTCTTCATCAGTCATCTATCTACCATTGTGTGTCAGGAGGCTCCAAAATTTTCATGAAAAATATAACTACAAGATAACATAAGAGGATGATGCTATAGCATGATGGGTTAAGTCAATAAACCAAGTGAGTATGAATTCAAGTCCTAGTTACTCCACTCCCCATTGAGTTCCCCACTAACGTTCCTACAAAAGCAGTAGAAGATGGCCCAGATGCTTGGGCCTTTGCAATCACTTGGGAGAGCCAGAAAGAGTTCCCGGCTGCTGGCTTTGGCTTAGCCCAGCCCCAGCCATTATGGTTATTTGGGCAATGAATTAGAGGGAGTGAAGGCTCTCTCTCTCTCTCTCTCTGCTCCCTCTCCCTTCTTTCTCTTTCTCTCTCTCTCTAACTCCCTTCCAAGGAAATTTTGAGTAAGTCTTTTTTAAAAAGCAGATATTTTCTTGAGCTGTTTGCATCCCCCTCATATGCATATGAAATATGCCTTTGTGACGGATCTTTGTGAAATGGAGACGGGTGTGGTGAGAATATGTTTTGTTTCTCCATCTCACCTGCATACTCACTCATTTTATACTCTACCATCATGTGTGGTAAATGGTAACAAGAGGATAGAAACCTAATTGACTCTGGTGTTTAGAGGTGCAGCTTTTGAGAAGTGGTTAGGTAAGATTATTGGGGTGGCATTCCAATTGGACCCCAATAGCATTAGAGCTGACAGACAGCCACCATGTTTACATTGCAGTTACTGCCTTGTAGTGCCATCTACTACCTGGGAAACTTGCCAGTCAAATGGTCAGGATGTAACGCAGCCACGCTGGTGTGTGTGAGGGGTGGGGCTTGGAAGAGTTGGTGCCAAGCAGTATGGACTTTCAACCTCCGCAACTGTTAGCCCTTTTGCTTGAAACCTCTTTGCTTCATTAAGTAGTCTGTCTCAGGTATTGTGTCATAACAACACAAAAGCTGACTGTAACTAAGAGATGGATATGTGATACATGTGATACATGTAGAGAACCTCGTCCCATTCTGATTGGCTCTGCATTAGCGCCTTAGTTTTGCCGCCCTGCTTCCTGAGTGGAGCCTGCAGTGAGAAGGTAACTTGTCTAATAGGATTCTACTCTTGAGTTTCAGCCAAGACTCAAACCATTACCTCCTCTCTCAGCCCTAGTCACATCGGACCCATTTGCCTAACTGACTCTCTTTCTGTCAGAGGCTGGTTCTAAGACAGAAATCCAATACACATCTGTTGAATGGAACTGATTTGAAGGGAACTGGTAATTAGAAGGCTTTGGAAGTGGCTCTCAGAAGATGGGACAAGGTGCTTCAGAATGAGAGATGAACTAGGGAAGCAGGAGCCAATTAGCAGAGGATGCTACAGCCTCTGATAAGGAGCTTTAATTTGATAGGAGACAATTGAGAGTCATTCATCATGGAGCTGGGGAAGGGCAGTGACAAGCCCCTAATGACACTCAAGGGCTTTGGAAACCTTTAATTGCTGCCTGCAATTTTTCTATTTCCTTGAAGCAATGACACAGGAGCAGGAGCTGGGAGCTGCCATCTGCCCCTGGGCTATACTGTACCCAACAAGGACACGTGGGAAAATGTTTGCTGCCTGCTGTGCACAGCAGGCCCCTGCAGAGGGACCCAGGTCACTTTTCCTCCAGTCCAGAACCCCAAAGGCCATGCTTGCCTCCATGCTGGAGGCACCTCCCTTCCCCCTCAATCCACTTCTCCATTGGCTCCTGCCATTGCTGCTCTTTCATTGGCTCTTAGGCTGCACAGAGCATCCACCGGCCAGCAGTCAGCACTGTCACTTGCTCCTGTTTGCAACCTATATCTCCCACTCACATCCCCATTGCTACCTCTCCCTACTCTGTCCAAAGAGCGTATTCAGGGCTTCCAGAATCCCAGAAGACTGCCTTCTCTTCCCATTATCACTTTACGACCACCAAGTCCAGCCTATTATGGGAAGAAGGAAGGCAGCCATGACACTTTGATGGTGGTGATGTCATGGTGGGCTGTTTTGTGTTTTCATCCTTTGCTTTTCTAAGCTGGGGATCCCTTCATGTCTTCCATCTGGCACAGAGGAATGTGCAGGTGGGTGGCAGGGTTTGACCTTGGAAAGCCCACGAGTTCCAGCAGCAGAACAAGTTCCAGACGCCCAGAACAATGGACTTTTGCAGTCATCTGATACCGATCAGTGCTGCATTGTCTTCATGGGGTGCAGCCGCTTGAACACAAAAACTCCCATTTTCACTGGTCACTGGATGGCAACTAATTACTGCTGAAGATGCTGAGGTTGTTTCACATTACCAATCTCCATTCCCACCCGGACCTGGGGTGGGAGGTGGGGAAAACAAAAAACTGTGTAGGACAAAGGAAAATCAACCCACAGATAACTACAGGCGCAGGCTCCGAAGTAGGCAGCAGGTGCAGTAATCACACTCAGTTGCATGTTGCTTGATGATGCCGTCACTCGCGTGTTATATTCTGGCCCCATGGCATCTGTGCCAAAGACGCCCTTGATATTCTGCTAAAGCAAGATGAATATTGGCCAGATGGTGACTTCACGACAACATATTTCACAGAGCATTTTCTCTCCCCAACACAGATTTGTGTGAAGGAATTCTGAATGCTATGTGGAACAAAACAGAACAAGAACCTTCCTTCCCCCTGCTGCCCCTCAACCCTGGATGGCTCAGCCATAAGTTGAAGGAGAATGGTCTGGGCAGCGACACCAACAGGAGCCCAAACAGCAGTCAGCTTCCAGGTCCAGGCAGCAGCTACCGCCAGCTGTCTCTCTGTGGCCTGAAGAGGGAACTGCTGTCACTGGGGGCATCTCTAATTCCCACAGCAGGGGAGGGCTGACTCAGAGTCCTGAAGTGACATGCCATAGGAGACCGGGTCACTTCCCCTTACACATGCTTTTTTGAAAATTAATTTTGTGTAGTGACAGGCCTTGTCAGCACCTGCTTGCTCAGTAATTTGATTTTGACAGCAACCAAGTGAAGAATGAGCTCCAGGCTTCAGCAGCCAGAGCTGGCTTTTTGGAAGGGGGAGAAAAAGAAGACAAAAGCTCATCTCTCTCCCTGGAAACTCTGCAAAAGCAGTTCTGGGAACTCTTGGTACCAGGCCACAAGCTGCGAAGCAAAATCACCCAGTTCCTCTTTACTTTAGGAAAGTCCTTCCTCCTGGTAGCACTAAGTGTCTGACTTACACAGAGTTAATAATGTAGGCATCCCCTACCCCTGCAGGTGGGCGGTGTTTTAGAGCTAGGAAGCCTGTCTGGAATTCAGAAAATTTCTGCAACCTACACACAGTTGATTCCTGCATCACAAACTAAGAATCTAGTGACTGGAGGTTGGTCTGCTGCAAAACAAGGCTAGTCTAGGATCATTTGGAAGCCAACATACCCAGGGAGGGACGGCCAGACTGGGTGCATCCCGGTCCCCAAATTCCTCCCCTGGTAACCCCAAGGCAAAGTCAACAGGCGAGACACCTGTGCTTCCTGCAGGACCAGAACCAGGCCAGCAGCAGTATGGCTGTACTGTGTCCTGGCTGTTGGCAGCGATCATGCCAGCAGGGGCTATTTCCTGCAAACTCACTGTGACCCTCATTGCCACACACCCACCTGCTCAGAGGCGCACTCATCAAGTGAAGGGAACCCACTCTTAGACTGCCCTCTCCACCACCTATGCTGTGTGACCCTCACGCCCATAGAGAAATCTCTCTGAGAGTCAGTGTCGTGTATTAAACAGGGCTAAGAAGGGAGCTGGATTATAATGGGCTAAGGGCTGAATGAGAGATGTTTTTAACACTTGGTTACGGAGCTTGTCACCTACCAGGTGCTCAGGAGAGTCAGCAGTTAATATGCAGTGAGCAGGGTTGGTAACTGAAACAGAAAGTCCCAAAGCTCCACCCAAAAGGTATATCATTCTCCTGTGATTAAAAATGAGAGGGGGGCTGGCGCTGAGCCTTAGTGAGCTAATCCTCCGCCTGTAGCACTGGCATCCCAAATTACCACTAGTTTGTATCCTGGCTGCTTCTCCTCCAGTTCAGCTCCCTGTTTATTACCTGAGAAATCAGCAGATGATGGCTCAAGTTCTTGGGCCCCTTCCCCACATGAGAGACCTGAAATAAACTCTGGCTCCTGGCTTCAGATAGGCTCAGCTCTGGCCATTGCAGCAATCTGGGGAATTACCCAGCAAATGGAAGACCTCTCTCTGTGTCTTTCCTTCTCTGTAACTCTTTCAAGTAAAAATAAATCTAAAAACAAACAAACAAACAATACAAAAATGAGATAGGAACCCAGGCCCTTCAAGGCTGCTGCAAATTGACGGCCGGAAGCCCAGTGACGACAGCAGCCCCTGCTCTCCTGGCAGGCTTTGGCAGGCCATGCTTTGGCCAGTAGCCTGCCATATCCATAAAATAACCTCTGTTGGTTCCTGGAGAGGCTTTCTGAATTTCTGCAAACAAAGCCCCAGGACTCTTCCCCAGTCTACTCTCAGAGCCAAGTTAGCCCCCAGAGAAGCTGGCTCCTGCCTGCAGCCCAAGGTGGACAGGGAGAAGAGGCTGGCAGGGTGATTCAGCACCAAGTGGCCTGCCCAGTCTTGGGCCAGCTGTCACAGGCCAGCAAAGGAAGTGCTCTGTGGGGCAAACAGAAAAGGACACAGCTTGGGTTCCGTGGGTGCAAAGCGGGCTTTGTCTCTGGGCAGTTCTGGCAGTAGCCGCCATCCCTGTTGACAGTTCAGCTGGCAGGGCAGGCTGGGCCTGACTGGGAGAGGTATTAACCCTGCGGAGGCTACCTGTGATGGGACGGCCCTCACGTCTGCAGCTCTGGCCCCACCATCCCTGTCCTAAAATCTGTTTGTATCTTCAATGTACCATTCACACAGATGGATTTTCTATTGTTACTTCCATCTTGAAGATGGGAAAACTAAAACCTAAAGAGAACAAGTGACTTGCCTGGGGTAACATCGCCAGTAAGTGGGAGAGTAGTACTTAATCCACATTGGTCTGGCTTCGAAGGGGGCCAGCTCTCCCCTTGCTGATGGACTTACTGTATGCCCCACTCGTTCTGTGCTTCCGGGGACTTGCAGCTGAAGACCAGCATTCTGTGCCTTCTCAGGTGGGACCCTTCTCCCCATCCTCTTTCCTGCCCAATCACGGGCTTCACCTTCTCTGCCCTGATGTTCTCATGTCCTCAGGACTGGTTCTTTCTGCAGCCCCTGTCCGTGCTGGTCATGCTTCCTCATGCCCGATGCCTTGGTAGCAGATCCCAGGGAGAGGTCCACGCGTCTGGCTGCCTGCCACCCTTGCTCTGTTCACGCAGTCCTTGTGCTTCTTTCCCAGCCTGCTCGGGTGTGACTGTCCCAGGAAGATCCACTGCCTCCAGGAATCTGCTCCTCTCCCTCAAGCTGGACATTCACAGAATGTCCAGGACTCCAGGGACTCTGTGTCTCTCACGCTGCGATCCATTGCCGCCACCCAGAAACATCGCGGAATGCCCCTTACACAGCTTTGGTGGGAGTTGAGCAGTGGGTGTTGAGTGCAGCAACACGCACGGGAGAGCAGCGCTACCGATCTACGGAGCACCTGGAAAGCTCTCCAGTCCATCACCATAGGATGCCCTCCCTGGCTCTGTGAAATTGGAGGAGGAACCAGGGGTTCAGCTCTGGCAGACACATTGTGAGTGAAGTTAGAAATGTGACTTCTGTATGGAGCCGCCACAAGGAGAGACCCACAGAACCCTGTGTCCAGTCGCAAATAGCACAGGGAGAGGGTGGTTGCTTTGTCACACAGTCTTCAAGTGATACAACACAAGCAGAAAACAACTATTCTTGTTTAGAAGCCCTGGAATTGTTGCTGCGGTTGTTGTTTTGCAGCATAGCCTATTTTATCCTGAAAGGAGTGACCAAATCTGTTATTAAACATACAAGTGTCCTTTTTCAGTATTTGCCAATAATGGTTGTTCCCACACTTTGGTGAATGCAATCCCCAATAGTGATACCTAACCAGAACTAGTAAGTTCAATGAGTGATTTAGGAACCAACGATCATGGTCACTCTGTGTATTTCTAACCAGCACACTTCCGGAGCAGATCACAGTCAGCCTTCTACGACAAACTCCTCCCCACAAGCCTGGCTAAGATGCAGCGAGTGCAGAGACCACTCCATTTATTATGGGAAAAGCTGTGGCTGGGAGAGGGCGTTAGTCTACCATGTTCACAGCAAGGAACAGAATGTTGGGTTTCCTCCCAGCCCAGGACTTTTTCATCTAAACTAAATCTCCAAACATTTAGGGTCCTGACAGTTTTTTGACTTGAGAAGTAAAATTTAAGCCAACTTAAGGAAAAATTTAAATACTAAATCATCTGCATTCAAAAGCTTTAGTTACCTCTGCTTCTAAAACATTCACAAAGAGCAGGGGAGGTTTTGTTTTTTTTTTTTTTTTGGTAGTTGTTGTTTTGATTATAATTGCTCTAATTTTTAGTAAAACTGTCTTACTTCTTTGACAGGCAGGGATGCAGGCAGAGAGGGGGAAGAACAGAGAGAAGGAAATCTATCTGCTATCCACTGATTCACTCTGCGGACAGCTGTGGCATTCAGGGCTGGGCCGAGCGGTGGCCAGGAGACAACAATTCCAGCCAGGCCTCCTAGTATTTGGACCATCTTCTGCTGCGCTCCCCGGGGTGTGAGCAGAGAGCTGGGTCAGAAGTAGAGCAACAGGGCCTTGAGCCATCACTCTGATACAGGATCTGGCACAGCAGGTGGCGGCTTAACTTGCAGCAACACTGTGCCACCACACAGACCTTACTGCGTATTTTGGGTAGCAAATACCTAGAAAACAGCATGATGATGCATACCACGAAACCAGTAACAGCTGTTTATTGTGATGGTGCATGGTGGGTGACCATGGGCCACACTATAGAGACCTGAGTCAAAGAATAGCTGAGTGGTGATGACTTCAGGAGACAGTTAAGGATTGTGGGATTATAAGCTATAATCTGCACATAGTCTGGATCTAGAACACCCATGCCCAAGTAGAATTCAAGGTGGCAGCCCTAAGAGTACCTCCCAGGCCTAAATGGCTTTGGAGAAGTTTGCAGAGTTGATCTTAAATAGGGCCTAATTCATACAAGGCCAGAGATGGGAGGATGCTTTGAGACAAGGGTCTTTTCAGCAGACAATGTTCCTTGCTTTGTGTTTTTCCCTTGGCTTAGAGTACCTGGAGAGCCCCTTGTGGGTCTCCTCTCCAAGCTTCCCATGTGGACCCACTTTGTCTTGCTGTTCGGAGGAGCTTGTTGTGTGTTAGACTTTATCTTCCAGATCTTTACATTACTGGAGCGCTCTCCTCTGGTTTATGGCTTCTATTCATGATGTGATTCACAGACAGAAACTTCCTCTGCCATTGCCATTCACACTGCCAGGATGGCAGCTCTGAATTTGTCACAGCAAGAGCATAATTTGACCATGTCCCTGGGGTTCAGGCAAGCTCTTGTAAGAAAAATAGAAGGCCCGTTTTGCAGTCTTGACTTTATGAAATTACACTGTTCTGTCATTTTTCCTTTTTGGTTTAATCCCTTCTTCTTTCCACCTCTTCTTCTTTGTCTTCCTCTCTCTTCCCTTCTCTCTCTCTTTAATTACAACTGCCAATCATAGTAACCCTGGTGACAGCTTCACCATAGAGTTTCTGGGACCAGATCTACCCCTTAGTTGCACTTTCTCTTTCCCTGTTATAGAAATAGGTCAGAGAATGAGGTCAAGGAGAGAGCTCACGTGCTTGGTGACCTTGCCTTGCATTTCGTGCAAGATGGATCAGTGCTAGTGTTGCATACTGGGATTTAGAGTCCCAGCAATGAAGAGTGTTGCCTGGCCCAGCGTGTCTTCTCTGTCTGCCCTCTAACTGACTGTTGGCAGCAGTAAACAGCTGGTTGCCATTTAGATTTGTTATCTTAGTCATTTTTCTCTCTTTTCAATAAAACCAACATCTTCAGTTGCCATCTTTGGACTGCCTTAAATAACTATCCTTTGCTCAATTTGAATGTTGTAATTTGTGCTTCCAAGAATTGAACAGCTAAAGACAGCATGCACTTATTAAATATCAGTGACTGTACAAAGCACTTTACATGCTTTATCTTTTTCTATCCTCAGAATTGTCAGAGTAGGTGACTGTGGTTTAACAGGGATCAAGTCACTTCCTCAAAATCACATCATTAGGAATGCTAGCTAGGAGCCCTTGAGTCTGCCCTTGAGAAACATGGTCTTAACCATGACACTATATACACCCTCAGTGTCTACCTCATAATCCACCATCCCTAAAATCTTAACCAGTCAAAAATGAAATAGGGTTCTCGTGAGGACCTCCCTTTGTAACCCCAGGGTTTATCATGCAGATCGGCCACCCAGTCTCCACTGCCAGCCTTCCTCTTCAGGTCCTCTCTCCTCTCCCACTCCACTGCTGGGTTTCTGAACTGTACTGTTTCTTCCTTTGTGTGCTTCTCCACATGCCCGCCCTCTGGCTTCACTGCCACCCCCGCAGCCCAGGCCTCCGTGATGTCATGTCTGAACTACTCTAATTGCTGCCTAATTGGCCTTTCTGCTTTGGCATGCATCCTTTATTTAAAACTTGATTAATCTTCCCAGAACTTTGCGCTATTCGGCTCAGTTCCTCAAGGTTGAGGCTGTTTGGGAATGCCCTATTTGATAAGTTCAGACCCTCTGATGCTATCTATTCAACTGTTCTGTACATTTCTATCAAGCTACAAAATGATGAGTAAGGAATCATCATTTCCTCAACTTTCCCCATGCGCTCTGCTATCCACACCTTCCCCACCTCTGTCGTTCACTCCCCTTGTTGAGCCTGTCTTTAAGGATATTGCGTATTTTGTGAAGACTGTCTCATGAGTATTTCCATGTTTTCACCACTGTATGAATCCTGTAAAATTGCCTGCATTATGTATTTGTTTCTAAGCTTAGGATGTTGTAGTCATATAATGAAACTATCTGGTCTCAGCTGCCAGCTTGTAAACTCAATGAATCTTAGAGCAACCAAACATCTCTATTTTTTTTTTAGATAGTTCTAAATCAAAATATTTTACTTGTTGTAAGACAATCTAGCCTCCATTTTGG
The DNA here is from genome assembly GCF_030435755.1 of Ochotona princeps. Taxonomy (NCBI): domain Eukaryota; kingdom Metazoa; phylum Chordata; class Mammalia; order Lagomorpha; family Ochotonidae; genus Ochotona; species Ochotona princeps. Next base: position 66,536,772 of record NC_080842.1, on the reverse strand, counting down.
CTTCAGAAAATGAAGTAGATGGAGGAGAGTGATATACCTCATTTTATCTCCAATGTATAGTTAAAGCACATGTAATAAAAGTCTTACAAGAGCTTTCTCTATTGATTTGACCATATGTGAGTCAATTCTCTGAATCAACTTTGTTATTTTAAATAAAGACTTGAGGTTGAGAAGTTGTTGTTGGGGAATAAATCTTGTGGTATAATTCTCAGGGTACCAGAGACCCTTTCAGGAATGTCCTGGTGTAGAAGAAAAGAGTTTCCAAGCAGGTAGGGTCCATCATATCTGTTTTTCTTGTCATCTTACCATCCTCAGAGAGGTGTTGGATCAGTCTAGCTGGCTTATGTTACTTCCCACAACTCCCATTTTACAAAGTGTTCTCCCTGGCTGCAAACATTTGAAAGAGGAACTGATTATTGTCTGTTATTTTCTTATCTATCGACGAGGATGAAGAGGAACAACAGATAGCATGTGTTGGGTTAGTGCCGAGCACTTGCTTTCTGCAGACACTAAGACTGCTTCCTTCGTACAGGAAATGTTTTGACTAAAGCTATATGGCTAGAGTGCAGTTGAGATATGGACTGAAATCAACGTGCAAGGTTAGGAGATAGAACATACTTCCTGCTCCTCTTTGCCAGATGTAAAGGAAGGTGAAACAAAGCTATAGCTTTTGTAGAACTGTTTAGTGAAGGTGACTCAGACACCTGGTCAACCTGGATCTGCTCCATAGGAAAAAAGTTTGCATTAATTTGATGACTTGTGAATATTCATCTTGCGGTATTTTTTAAAGTATGGCCTAAACTGGGCTTGCAGTGAATGGTTTACTTAAGAGCTGGGGTTAGTGAAAGGCTGAGCCAGGCATGACCATGGAATCCTCCGATACACATGGGTACTGGAGTTGGGAACATCCAGGCTGGCCCAGGCTGCAGAACCTGCAGGCACACCAAAAAATAGGGTTTAAGGTTTGTTGAACAGCAACATCTATCAGCTCATACAAATGCTGGGACAGGACGGAGGACAGGCTACGCCAGGTAAGGGCATAGTACCCGCTGGCACGTGTGAGATGTAGTCTGGGAGTGGACCTGCAGGGAACTTGGGAAACTGCCCTGGTGGGCCTTAGCTCCCTCTAGTGAGCATGTGATTCAGCCTGGGGTATTGGTCCGGGAAACAGGCTACCTCCACCCATTGGCAAGGTATGGGTTGGTTTAGGATGGGAGTTAAGAGGCAGCTAAGGAGGGCCAAACCTTAGCACACTGGCATGTTCAGGAGATAGGCCGGAATGTGGATCACGCTGGCCTAGGTTATCACAGCTACCAGTTTGCAACAGCCAGAGCTAGGGGCAGACTGGGCAGGACTAGGCTACAGCACCCACCAGTGAGAGTTAAAAATTAGGGCAGGCAGGGACATACCAGGCTTCAGCATCCTATGGCATAGGCCAAGACAGGGAATGGATGATGCTGAGCTTGGTCAGAGCAACCACTGGCATGCCCAAAATTTGTGCCTGGGAACAGGCCTGCTTAGGGACCTAAGGGGTCATGCCAGCTGGGTTGTGGTTCCCACTGATGAATGTGAGAGTCAGAATGGGGGTGGTAATCTTGGCTGGACATGGCTGCAAGTATCCTTGGCATGGGTGTGGACTGGGTTTGGGGTGTGCCAGACTGGACTAGACTCCAGCTTCCACTGGTGCTCCTGAGAACCAGTGTGGGTATAGGATGGGCTAGGCTATGTCTTTACCCCCATTGAAACATGCAAGGCTGTGTCTGGGCATGGACTAGGTGTAGCTGGGCTGTAGCACCCAATAGTAAGAACTTGAATGGGTGTGGATTGCTCTGGCTAGGCCACTATTCCTGCCATAGCAAGCAGTGGACTAAGCCATTCTGTACCACGGACACACCAGTGTACATGAGAACTGCCACTGGAAGGAGACCTGATGGAAGATTTTGGGGAACTCTTCTGTCAGGATGCAGTCCCTATAGGTGAGCTCAGGAACCAAGGCTGGAAGCAGCCAGACCAGGCCAGGTTATGGTACCTACCAACATGCATGAGGGGCAGGTCTGGGAACAGGTCAGGCTGGGACAATTCATGAAACTCACTGGCAGATCTGAGAATGAGAACATGGTGTAGGACAGGCAGGGTTGGGCCAAAGCACAGCCAGTTCACATTAGGGCCAGGACTAACCTATAGCACCCTCCAGCATGGGCTTGAACTGGCAGCATATCGTGCCATCAAGGCTACAGCACAAAATAGTAAATGATGAAGTGAGGCAACCCATGCCAGAATGGGCTGCAACATCCATCAGCAGCACACACGACACCCATGGGGAGGAATGCAAGCCTGGTAGGGGGGCAGCATGGGCCCCCTACTGGGTCACTGTTATCACTGGTAAGCTAAAGAGCTGGCGCTGAGGCAAATCAGGCTGAGCAGGGCTACAATGCCTGTTGGCCTACACGTGAACTGGGTTGTGGGGGAGGCAGGCCGGGCTAACCAATTGTATCAACTGGTACATGCATGAGCCAGAAAGTGCAGGCTGGTTGGGCTTTGCCACAGCATCAGCTGGCAAGTGCTGAAACTGGGGGCAAATCCTGGCAAGTTAGACTGCAGAAACACCTGGAGAGGGCAAGATCTGGGTCTGCCAGTGGGCACAGCAAGGAAACTGTGGGCACCTCTCCTGGGCGGCAATTCCCACTGGTGAGCATGAGAACCAGGTTGGGGCAGGCCTAGCTGGACAGGTGGTGGCACCCACTGGCATGAGTGTGGCCTGAATAGTGGGGTCAGTTGGGTTGAGCTAGCTCCAGCACCCATTGGTGTGTATGAGAGCTAAATGAGATGTGGGACAGACTGGACCAGTCTGCTTCACATACCACCATGCACAGGAACCAGGGCTGTGGTAGGGTTTATTGGGATCACTCCAAGTAAGCTGCAGCTCCCACAAGTAAGCTGTGAGGGCCAAGTGTGTGGTGGACTGGGTTGGGCTGGACTGTAGCATCCATTGGTTTGCATAAGAGATGGGGTTGGAGACAGAACTGACCCAGCAACTACAACTACCAGTGTGTGCAGAGGCTGATGTGGGTGATGGACAGAAACTGACCCTGTACTGGCAAGCACACAAAAGAGTCAGGTCTGGGATCATCTCACACGAGGGTTCTTGGGGGGATCCCCCAACTGAACTTCTGCATTCAGAACTCCAACCATGGGGAGAATCACAGGATCTGTGGTCTGACTATGAAGTGAATGTGTCAGAAGCGGGGCTCCTCTGGGGCTAAGATGGGGCAGTGGACGGCATGCTCAGATGCACATGGAGAATATGGCAGTCCATTGGGTCCTACAAAGGACATCTGGTACCATAACAGAGGAAGGAGGGCAGAACAAATTGGACAACTACCCCAGCCAAGTGTTGATTGCAAATATCTAGTTGAATGGAGACTCTAAGTCTGACTATGCCAGCCAATGGACCTTGTAAGAATTTCCCCATCCTTGGAGCAGTAAGAGTGACAGCATTTCGGAAATATTGAAATCATTAGAGCACAATCCTCGGAGCATGTTCTGTATCGGGACCCAGGGGTGACATTGGGTGGTCATATCCCATGCTAGGGTATGGAGGCCATTGGGAGGCCGGGTGTGGCTTCTCTTCTCTCCCCCCCGCCTTCTCTCAGATACAGGCAGAAGAGAAAGAAAATTTGAAACAACCATCTCACCCACTTTCCCCTAGTCCTCGATCCTTCCCTCTCTGGTCTTCGACCCTCCCCACCCTGATCTACTACTTATACATCATCACAAAAAAAAAAAAGGAAAAGGAAAAAATAAGTGAGCCATGAGAACTGGAAATTTCCATTCCAAGAACCTGCAGAGTGGTTCTAAGACACGCAAAATGGAGCCACAGCAGACCATTTGCTTTTGAATCTTAATCTCGAAGCACATTATACACTAAAATAACAAATGCGTTGTATCCAGTGCAGGCCGAACTCATCAGCAAGTTTCCTGCTCTGCTGACTCTGGCCCTCTCTGTGCCGTGTCCTGGTTAGCAAGCAGGTGAGAATCTAGCAGAAGCTGCCCCATAAAGCTGATTGTCTAGGAGTCCTTGTGTAATTTCTCTTAGAATTTGTGAGCCTGCTTTTGAAACTCTTGATACTGCACAGAAGTCATTACGGCACTAATTCCAATGAACATTACAACAAAACAAACAACCAAACAAAAAGCTAGGGCAGAGCATTGAATGAGAGAAGAAAGGAGGCTTTTTCTAATGGAAGACACACACACACACACACACACACACACACACACACACACACACACACAGGGGAACCTGAGAGGAGGAACATAGCCAGTGGCAAAACTTTAAACAAAGACCTGGTCCTTCCCATTCCTCATCTGCTCCTGTCCACTTCTGGCCTTCCTTCTCACACACTCAACAATGACTTTAACTTCTCCATTTGCCGTTATTTTGCCTCCTGTTATGGGCGTGATGTTGTAATGATGTCCCCTAAGCTGGGTCCTTGAGGAAGAATAATCTTTGGTCTGCTGGCATTTCACATTTCTTCTGAGGCTTCCAATGGCTTAAAAAAGAGCTCTTGCAAGTGGGAATAGCAGACGTCATTTGTTTTCTATATTTTAGGGTCAAGAACTAAAGCAAGTGGGACTGGTGGAAGGCTCTTGGCTTCTGTTTGATTCAAAGCCAAGTTTGAGAATCTGTCATTAGGTATGTTTAAAAATAATTTAAAAAGTAAGAACCCTTTAATAAAACAGGGAGAGAGAAGAAAAGCTGCAGAAATAAGGTCAGGACTGTATCATGTCTGCCACAAAGTCATCACCAATCTGGCTGTTTCCTGCATTATCTGGAGTTAGCAAAAGAATATAGAATATAGTAGATGCGGCCCCATCTCCTGGCAGTCTGATGTAATAGCGGAAGCAATTCGATTTTTCAGCTGCAGCTTGCTTTGTTTATATTTCAAGGTACTCTTAAAGATTTGACCTTCCTGAAGGTGCTTGTCATCTCCGGAGGCCCATGAGAAATGCTTTATCGATAATTCTGCTTCCAAATGCAGAAACAAGGGTCCAGTTGAGGGGCTGTCAAGGAAGCTGTGGGATCTAAAGCATCATGTCTGTGTGTAGACACCAGACCGCAGTCTAAGAACTTGTGGGTGGCAATTGCCTTCCCTACGGAGAAGTTGCCATTGTTTTTTGAACTTAGCACTTTGGATTTGGTCCATCGAAATGGACACCATGCACCTGAGTGTTCTATAAAGACATGTGAGCGGGCAGTGGTGCCAACCCTGTCGGGACCTCCAGCGTGGTAACAAGACAGTTCCCTGAGTTCTGCAAAAATGACGGGTGATGTATACAAACCTACGGGGTGTCACCGCGATGATGACTGCTCCTCAAGAGAAATGCCCTCAGAATCGGATCCATCCTGGGCTCATCTGCATCTGTGAGCTTTGTGTGGGTCAGCCAGGTCTGGAGCAATGGGGAGATGGAAAATGAAGCTGTGTCCTGCAATTAAATTTAGACTGAAGAGAAGAGTTTGAGAAGCAGCCCGCTGACTCTGAGTCGGCCAAGCACTTCTCCCTGTTTTTCCTGCGCTGAGGAGTCAGTGTCCCCAGGCTTGTCTGGCTAGTGAGAAGAATCTAGAATGATCAAGGTCTTTCTGGGAAAAGTGGGTCTGCATGAAGAGCTGAGCCAGAAGCTTGTCCCCATACCCTCAGTTGCCAATGAAGCACCTTAACTTCCCATGAAAACGGTAACATGTACAGAGGTCCAATCGTGGGAACCTTGTAAAACCTGAAACAGAGTGGTGAGACAGGATATCAACTGCCTACCAAGGGCATGGGCCTCTGTGTTCTGAAGTCAACTAAACATCTCAAATGTCATATCAAAGTACAAACTAAGTAAAAAGCACCTGCATGTGACACCTGCTGAAACAATGGCTGCCATTCCTCCAGATTGTCCTGGGCGACCCTCCCGTCTCCTCCACCCAGGAAGGATTTGGATTAGCCTCAGAGTAATCATGTTGGTGATAATAATAGCGACAGAAATCAGCAATTTATCTTGTGCTTTCTGTGCCAGGTACAACACGAAGCACTTTGCGTAAGCTGTCTTACTTCACTTATGCAACAGAGCCGTGAAACAGGTATGCCCTTGATGCGGATAAAGTAAGGGAAGATTAGTGAGGGCAGGCAAGGTCACACTGAAGATCATCCAGTTCTCTCTTTTTTCTCCCCACAAGTTCATTAACTCACAGTATTTTTCCTGAGTTCTGATTATGTCAGACTATACTTGGGCAATTAAGGATACAGCCATGAACAGAACATAGGTAAGGTTTTTGCTTTTGTGAAGTCCCCACGAGACAGATGAGAAACAATTATGTCATCCTATGGACTGAATAGTATTCTCTTCAGAGCTTGCCTGAGTATGCAGAATCCCTAAATCCCAATGTAACTGTCTTTGGACATAGACGTTTAGTAAGTAGTTAGGGTTAGAAGAGGTGAAGCAAGTCACCGTAGTTGTCCCCTGACAGGATTGGCGTCCTTACAAGAGAATCTCAGAATACACTCAGTGCAAGGTCACAGGGGGCTCCTCAGAAAAGACAGCCATCCCCTGGCCAAGACCGGAGCTCTCACCAGGAATGGTACATGCTCAGAGCTTGATCTGAAAGCTCCCATAAGGGTGAGAAAGAAATGGCTGTGCCAAAGCCACGCAGCCAGAGCTACCTGATATGGCAGCCTGAACTGACGTGTCCATGTGGCATGTCCGCTGATGATCAATTATGCGGCGATTGCAGCTTTTCATTTCAGGCTAAGGTTGCTGTTTTATGTAAGGGTTAGGCATCTCCTCTCTGGTAGGAAGCTTTTAGAGAAGAGAGAAGAAATACAGAGTGGGAGCCTGGGGAAGCAGTGACATGAGCAGCAAGCACTGGTGTGCGAGGTGTTGGAGTGGCTGGGATTGGCAAGAATGACAGCATGATGGCGACAAGATCAACGAGGGGCAAGTGGCAGTGGATGCAGTGGATGGGGATCAACTCCAGGCAGCCTGTTCCAGCCTTGCTCTTAAATAGTTCATGCAGTATAAGGGTCTGGCTTTATTTGGTGAGTCCCATTGCCTGGCCAAACGTTGTGCTGTTTGGCTGGAGTACAGAAGTGTGTTCTAGGGCCTGGCTTGATGGCTCAACTGGCTAATCCAAGTGCTGACATTCCATGTGGGTGCCAGCTCATGTCTTGTTTGCTCTACTTCCCATTTAACTCCCTGCTTATGACCTGGGAAAGCAATGGAGGGTGGCTCAAGTCCTTGAGACTCTGTAGCCATGTAGTAGACCAGAAAGACACTCCTGATTCCTAGCTTCAGATCGGCTCAGTTTCAGCCTTTGCCAGCATTTGGGGAGTAAACCAGCAGTTGAAAGATCTTTTTCTCTCCTTTCTGTGGATCTACCATTCTGATAAATAAATAAAAAATAACCAAATATTTAAATAGATAAATAAGTAAATATTTAAAGAAGTGTGATCTAGAACCTTCTGTCCTGCTGGACAATCCTGTTCTTAGCCTTGGCCCAGCGACACAGGCTTTCCTTAGGATTCCTGGCATCTCTGCTCACTGGCATCTATGCTCACTGGCGTTTATGGTTTGGCAGCCTCCTAGCACTCAGCCCAGGATGTTCTCATATGAGGCCATAGTAAAGCCCAGGGAGCTCATCACCATCTTGACTTCTGGGTCCTGAAGTCTCTGTAGTCTGTCTTCCCTCTGCCTTTCTGATTCTACTTATGATCATTTCTTTCTCTCCTTTTAAAAAAGAGATATTTATTTTTATTCAAAAGACAGGATTACAGGCAGAAGGAGAGACAAAGGGAAAGGTATTCCAATGGGGGGTTCATTCCTCAATGGCAGCAACAGCCAGAGCTGAGCTGATCTGAAGCCAGGAACCAGGAGCTTCTTCTGGGTTTCCATGTGGGTACAGGGTCCCAAGACTTTGGGCCATGCTACACTACTTTCCCAGGCCACAAGCAGGGTGCTGAATGGGAAGTGGAGCAGTTGGGCATGAACCAGTACCCCCATGGGATCCTGGTCCTTGAGGAGGGTTAATTTGTTGAGCCATTGTGCTGGCTCCTTATGCTTGTTTCATACGTAAGATTCAAGCTTTTGTTTTCTGCAGCAGTAAGAATATAGGAAATTGTGTGTTCGCTAGCTTTCCAGAAGTGGAAATCTCCCTCATTTAAAGTTGTGTTTTTTTTTCCTTGTCAGAACATGTAACAGTCTACATATTATTTTCTATAAGACATTTTGATAGTATCTTCCTAATAGTCTTTTGGTTGATTGAAGCTCATTCTTTCAAAAGAAGATAACCCCACTGATTCTTTGCTTTGGATGCTGTTTTTGAGAAATCACATGCCTAGTTAATTATTTTGCCTTTCTATGTTGTTCTATCTTTTTGTCTAGAGGACTTGGAGATTTCTTCTTTTTTCTTTCCTTTCCTTTCCAAAAGATTTATTTATTTATTTGAAATGCAGAGTTACAGAGAGAAAAGGATAGAAGGAGGAAAAGAGAGAGGAGGAAGAGAGAGAGAGGGAAGGAGGGAAAGAGGAAGAGAGAGAAAATTTTCCACTTGCTGGTCCAATTCTCAAAGGGCTGCAGCACCTAGGTCTGGTCCAGTCTGAAGCAAGTGGCTTCATCTGGGTCTCCCATATGAGTTCAGGGTCACAAGTCCTAGGGTCACCTTTCATTGGTTTCCCTGGTGCATTAGCAGGAAGCTGGATTGGAAGTAGAATACCAAGGACACAGACAGGAGCTTAACACACTGTGCCACAATGTCAGTCTCTTCTTTTTGACCCACTTATTTGTTTGAAAGGCAGAGTGATAGAGAAAGAGAGGGAAAGTTTCCATTCACTGGTTTACTCCCCAAATAGACACAGTAGCTAGGGCTTGGCCAGGCTGAAATCAAGAGCCATTAATATCATCGTGGTCTCCCATATGGGTGACAGGAGCTCAAGTGTTTGCAATACCCTTCTGCTGCCCTCCCAGGAATATTAGAAGAAGATGGACCAGAAGCGGTATAGCCAGAACTCAACTTGGCACTCACATGGGATGCTGTCACCTCAAGTGGAAGCTTAATCCATTACCGTCTTCTCCTTTAAAGTCTATGTCAGTGTTCCACATTCCAGAACTCATTCTAGGCTTGTTTTTCCTAGCACCCTATCCCTGTGTAACATCAGTGCTTTTACTGTATGAATTTTCCTGGGTTCACAGTTTTAGATACCAGTTCTAGCCTATCGCTTTGCTTTTCTTGTTTGGTTTGCCAAGTGCAGGGATGCTGGACTTCTTTTACCAACTGTTGCTGTTTCGATCACTTGCCCTCCAACCACATTTTTTGTGTCATTTTGTTCTTTTCAGCATTGCTCTGCTTTTTAATATCGTCTATGTCATTTTTACCTGACTCTTTATTCCTCCTGGTACCTTTGTAATTTAGTCCTCAAGAATGAAATAATTTATTTTTTTGCTCTGCTTCTTTCCCAGTTCTTTTTTCCAACCCACTTGCACTCATTGCATTTCTGTGTTTAGAGGTCAGGGGTATATTATTCTGTTAGTTTTTGAGTTTGTAATTCTAGGTGTTTCGTATTTTTATAGTTTTATTTTGTACTTTATATTTCTTGTCAAGAAGTTCTATTTGCAGAAGTGCTTTGACTCTTATTTTATAATCTTCTTTAGAGTAGTGTTAAGTTTTTCTTGATTCTCATTCCTCTCGTGAACTCCCATTTTTCACTTCTGTGCAGTTCCTCTGCTGGATGATTTTGACTGGCATGGGACGGGGTGTGGTAATGGAGAGTTCGCATTTTTGAGGGACTCATTGGTATTCCTTGCTTATTTCCTTCCTTGGATGCCTCTAAGGGCTGATGTTTCCTCCTGGGCTGTTTTGTCCTCCAGAAGCAATGGCTCTCAGACAGGACCATATGCATTCTCTCTCACACCCACGACCCTACCTTGTATCCAGTGCTGTAAACCTTCCCGTCACAGCTTCTATTCTTTAAGGTTAGCGTTGAATGTGGTATTTCCATGTGGCTTGGTCTTTAGGTTTTCTGCTTCTTTCTGCATTTTTCACGGAGCTTGTTACGCTGCAGCAGGTGGGGACTCTGGGAACTGAGTGACTCTGCCCGAGTGACTTGGGGGCTGATACATCCTGTCTCCTAGTCAGGCAGAGAGCATGAGCCTGTCTAGTTTTATTTGCTCTCATTGTTGAATCTGTGTGTTTTCCTTCCGGGAGGGTGTGAGGACCTTTTGAAGCCTTCATTGTTCTCTTGGACCAGAAATGTCCCCTGCTTGGCTTTAATTAAATATTCAGCAAAGCAAACTCCTCCCACTCTGCTCTAATCCCTTCTCAGCTGCAGATGTGGTATGATATTGTGTGCAGTAGTTCCAGTTGTCTCTTTAAATTATTTTTATTTTCCCCAGAAAGACCTAATGTTTTCTGTGATCAAAGATTTTGTCTACCAAAAAACAAAATCCTATTGACCAAGTAATAATTTTGATATTGATCCTCTTGTAGCCAATGTTATCCCATCTGACAGAGGTATTAGCACAGATTTCATAACATAACCGTTGAGCAACAAGGCATTTCATGTACCTGGAAGTGAATCTTTGAGATGTGCAGTATTCATTAATATTTCTTAGCATTACAAACAGCTTGCAAAACATGCTTAATACTGTCAGGAAAAGATAGGGAATCAAAAGTACCTAAATCGGGAATCACTGCACTGCCCACGCCATCTCATTTAGTGAGCAAGCATTTACAAGGAATTGAAGATACAGGGTACCAACACATGCCAGTCCTGGAGGAAGGTCCTCAGACAATGCAGGCTACAGGTAAGGTACTACACAAGTTCAAAGTCCAGTAGTAAATATCTGTTCATGACAGAACAGGGAGAAAAGGTAAGAGAGATCAGTGATACTTCTGTAAGTCAGAGGAAGTGCTACAAAAATTTTTGTGTAAGCAAGGTCTCAATAAGATGAGTAAGGAAATGTGGAAGTGCAATTTATTCTGAAATTCAGTGCCTCACAAAAGGTACTCACCTCTCTAAGCAGTGAACTGTATGGGAGAGAAATCATCTCTATGCATTTACTCCTCAGATGCACACACTTGTACACCAAGTTCAAGGAAAAGTAAGTACGATTTTCAAAGTTAAGGTTCTGATTGTGGGAGTATATCAGAATCTTTTAGCAAGTGTTTTCAATAAGTCCAAAGAACCCAAGTTTTCTTAATTGTCCCATGATCTTCTGTGTGAGTAGGGATTGAACCATTCACAGATGACAGGTTGTAGGCAATTTGGCGTTGAATATGGTGAGAATTAGACTGAGGGACCTCCATGTCCCCTCAGGGAACACAAGACAAGACTCTGCCGCAGAATGCAAGCCATGGAAGTCTCACTCAATACCCTGGGGAATTTCCAAGACACAGAAAGACTTGAATTTCCGAAGAATAGGCTCATATCCTCATAAAGGGTAGTGGAGGCTGTTTTCCCAGGTCTCCGCCAGGCAATTCCAATCAACACCATGCCAAAGTGCTTTCTTCTCAAGAAAAGCACAGAGCCACTCTCCTAGTTCTCCAAGCAAATGTGACCCTTTGAGTTCACTGTTCATTTGTTCCTTGCACTGAAATTCATCAGTGGAGTTCTTTGGCAAGCTTTGCCTGGTGGAAGAGCCAGTAATGGCATCTCACCATCCTCCTCCCTGGGGAGAAGCTGTGGAACATCCCAAGTCCATCCTTGAGTCTCTCAGGGACAGCAGCCCTGGGATGATGATGCAGCGTGTGGGCACGATCCCAGTGAGCTGTGCGGCTCATGCAGTACGGAGCCTGTTCCTCAGCTTCTCAGGCCCAAGCCCCTTGAGTGCTGGGGTTCACGGGCAGTGGGTGGTGGGCAGGTCAGAGGAGAAACAGAAAAGGTAAGTACTGGGGAGACTTCTCACCTTCACAGCTTGCATCGGTTGGAGGACCTGTCTCCGGTGTTGCCTCTCAGTCTACACTGTCCGACGCTTCTTTGAAGAAACATAAAACATCTGCCACTCCGCTTTCCTATTCAGTCTCAAAGCTGGAAGAATTATGGGCTTGTAGGAAAAGGAGAAAAGTTGTGTTTTTTTTTTAAGAAAATCAAATGCATGAATAACTATTTATTGGATACTTACGAAGAACTGACTATGCTTTCTTAGCTTCTTACAGCTCCCTGCAAGGGAGGGAGCAAGGCAAGGGCACAGGTGGATTATAAATCATTCGGAATTGGTGCAGAGCTTTAGGCAGAAGTGAAAACGCAGTCCTGTTGTCTACAGCTCCTTTGCCTGTCTCCCAAACTTCTGCTCAAGCCACTCTCCCTCTCGCTAATTTTCACATTCATTTGTTCTTTTTTGCTCTAAATTATGAAGTGCTTTCCCAAGCCAGGGCCTTTGTATGTTCTGTAACCTCTGCATGAAACGCGCCTTTCCCAGTGTCTGGGAAGGAGGCCTCATGCTCATCCCACAGCTTTTCTGATTGAGAGGTCTCCGATTCAGAGTCCTGCTTCATTGACTATCCTGTCGAAAGTAGGTTTCCTTGGGGATACAGAAGGAAGGTTCTAGAAAAAAACTGAGCTCAACTTCGGCTAAGAGGAGGATGAAGCTTTATAGGAAGAGCAGAGAGGAAACAAAAGGGAACCAGAAAAATTGTAAAAGGGAGAATGAGAAGGAACCATGAAGTCTATGGAGAAATAGGAAATGTGAAAGTCATCTTAGGGACCCAGCTTGGGACAGGTGGCAGCCTGGCTGAAGTGCGTTCTGTTAGTAAAGAATTCATGTAGGTATTTTGTGTATAGCTCACACTGCATGCATTTATGAAGATTTTCTCCCCCCCCCCCCCAAGATTTATTCTTTGAAATGCGTATATACAGAGAGAAGGAGATACAGAAAGATCTTCTGTCTGCTGGTTCATCCCCAAGTGGCCAGAACTGAGCTGATCCAAAGCCTGGAGCCAGGAGGTTTTTCCAGATCTCCCACGCAGATGCAGGGTCCCAAGGCTTTGGGCTGTGCTTTACTGCTTTTCCAGGCCACAAGCAAGGAGCTGGATGGGAAGTGGAGCATCTGGAACACGAACTGGCACCTATATTGGATGCTAGTGCATGCAAGATGAGAATTTAACCCCCTAAGTTACTGCGCCAGGCCTGGATTTTATTTTCTAAATATCAGTATTTGGAGTTATTTATTCTCAAACTGGATAAAACGCAGCCATTTTGAATTCCGAATTTTTCCTTGCTTTGTTTTCAGTTGTAATACTGAGATGATCTAAGATTCATTTATCAGATATTGTGATGAACAAAAGATTGTTATTAATAGTACTACATTTTCCTGTTTTAATTTTTTTCTTTGTATTTTAATTCACATTAAATCTAATTTGGTTTGTTTTGCCAAGTGCAGTTTCTAAGGATTCTTTCCACTGCAGTTCCAGAATGATCCATTCTCTGAGTCAATGGCTGGTGTCTGCTTTGTCTTCCCACTAGAGTTGACCAATAGTTTGGGTGTAGAATATTGATGTTAACTGTTATTTTTTTTTCCTTGCATCCAAAATTGTGTCTGAAAAGATTCATGAGTATAAAATTGTGTTTTTCATCCTTAACTGGAGAATTTTTGAATGTTTCTACAATCTGTCTAGTTGTTGATTTTTTTTCCATTCCTCCTGTCCCCCAGTGCCTAATGCTTCATTTCAGCAGGATCACCTTTCAGATCAATTTGCTTCTTTTGTTATTTTGTGCCTCTGCCTTTTTAAAAAATCTATTCTCTGTTACTTTTTCTGGGGTCTTAGGATATCTGACTTCTCTTCCTAGTTTCTTAATTTTTCCTGTCATGTTTACACCTTTGTGTTCTGAGAAAATTTCCCAGCCTGATCTTCTTCCAGCTACTAGTTTTGTCCTCTCTCCTACACATTCCAGCATTCAAAGTAAGCTCCAGTTTACTATTTTACTTCAATAACTCTTCATACTGAAGATTGATAGTTGATTAAAAGATGCTGTCACTCTATTTATGTATAAATTTGTTTTCCCTCCTTCTGACAATGTGGGTTGGTTGACTTTGAATTCTCTTTTCTACCTAATTGACTTTTTAAATGTTTGATGAGTTTGGATTTCAGCTAGTCTTTGTGTTTGTGGGTCTGTGTCCACAGAAGACTGAATGAATGGCACTGCCTAGGACCAATGGCGAGCTGCCTAGGACCAATGGTGCAGCTGCCTAGGACCAATGGTGCAGCTGCCTAGGACCAATAGATGAGCTGCCTAGGACCAATGGTGCAGCTGCCCACCGGGATGGTCAGTAGCTTGTGCCCTGGTCCCTGGAGAATTCCCAGCCACTCAGAGGGATACTTTGCTTCTCTAGCACAATGTCTCTGCTTATGGCTTCTGTCCAGGGACAGACCCTTCTGCCACCACACAAGTTGGTCTTTGTGGTGATGAGAGGGGGGCAAAACAAGCTATCTGATATGTTGTAGAAGTCACCTTGACTATCAAGAGTGCCCTAGAGCTCCTTGCTGTTCCAGTATGTGATTCTTAGCATTTAGAGCAGCTGAAGCTACTATCAGTTGGGAACTGGGACCTCCAGGGTACGTTTAAGGGTATGGCTTTATCAATTATGTATATCCCATTTGCCTCAAGCCGCTCAAAAGTTATTTATACTTTCTGGTGTGCGTAGCATAGTCCTTCTTATTTTATAGCATTATTATGGATAATTTCATTCAATGCATTTGAGATAGGAAAAGAACATTGCATCATATGCTCTGTTTATCATTTTAATAGTATCTTCTGTGTTTAATTTGCAAATTTGTTTTTGATTCATAGTTGTACAAGAACTATCCAATTTATTTATATACATTGAAGTCGTGTTACAATTATAATAATTGAATAATACTGGAAAAATCACCATATTCTTAAAAAATTCCTTGGAAAAGATTGTCTAGATATTATCCTTGTTTTAGAAATATTATTCTGGCAGATTCCAAGCTCTAGAGCTGGCGTGGATCTGCTCATGCCTCGCTGGGTGGGACACATAGATTAGTCACTCCTCACCATGGTGTTGAGGATTTTCCTGCACAGCCCCCCCCCAAAAAAATGTTCTGCATCTTAATTATCAACAAATGTCTTGTTAGAGTTACAAGCCAGTCTAGATTATCCTAAAATCTGCCAAGATCAGCAAATCATACTTCAACACAACAAATGGCTAAATATTAAAATGAAAGAGACACGAGACAGCTTAATAGTACCCTATAGCCATTTTAAGGTATGTAGCAGCCGGTCCTGTATATAGACTAAAATTGAAATGTCAATGAGCTAATCAATCATAGGATGTGGTTAAGAACTTGCATTTTTTTTTAACATACTGGTTACTCAAAACCATGTCAATTCCATAATGTTGCAAATTGCTGTTGATGTTATATTGGGACTCTTAATTGACTGGGATGATATTCTACCAGCTTTAACTTCAGACCAGAAATAGTCTCCCCAAGAAACTGTTCAACCTATCTGGACAATAAGTAGCTGGACTCTATGCTTGGTATATGTTTGCAAGGAAAGAATCTTGATTGAATTTGAACTGTAATACTGCAACAAGTTGGAGGAATCCACCAGGGAGGAAGGGTGTGGGGAGGGGTGGGGGGATTCCCAGAGCCTATGTAACTGTCACATAATACAAAATAATTAATAAAAAAAGAAATATTATTCTGGGTATTTAAATAAGAAATTACTCCATTTAGACATGATTTAATGTTTACATAGGAAAAGATTTTTAAAAATTTCCCCTGCCTCAGTCAGGAAGCCCTCACATTAGAAACAACGCAAGTGCCAATTATCTTCTGAAATACTCTGATTTTACAGGCAGTAAGAGTCCATTTTAGTTGTGTCAGGCTCCCAGACAAGCAAATAGGTAGAGAAAGTGGAGATGGAAGTAACATGGTTTGCACAGTACTGTTCGTGGGTTGGGTAATAGTCGCACATGGGAAGCTGCTGAGTTCCAGCTGACAAGAACCCTGGGCTGTGAATGCCAGCAGGCCAGGGGTACCTTGATGTACAAAGGAAGAAAACAGAGACTCAGAGGAATCTGGGGACCTGTCCAAGGTTCCTCCTGACTTCTCCCTCAGGTAACAACCTTCAGCAGGTGTATCAGTTGCCTGCTTAGCAGTACACAGAAGTGTGCTGAAATTGGAAATGACTTGAGGAAGGACTATTGATGAAAATGTGGAGAGTGTAGTGAAACTTTCAGGGCAGTGAAATCCCACAAGGCTAGTGGGAGTGGAACAAATACACCATTCAGGTGATGGGACAAGGGCTCAAGCTGATTTCATTGTGTGTTCCTAACTTTGGTCATGGTGATGGAATGCAAAGATCAGCTCTCAAGGTAATGTTTTGGAAAATTTGGTAAAATATTTGGAATTACAAACTAATTACGTTTAAAAATTCAGTGACTGGGCCCGGCGGCGTGGCCTAGCGGCTAAAGTCCTCGCCTTGAACGCCTCGGGTTACCATATGGGCACCAGTTCTAATCCCGGCAGCTCCACTTCCCATCCAGCTCCCTGCTTGTGGCCTGGGAAGGCAGTCGAGGACGGCCCAAGGCTTTGGGACCCTGCACCCGCGTGGGAGACCCGGAAGAGGTTCCTGGTTCCCGGCTTCGGATTGGCGCGTACCGGCCCGTTGCGGCTCACTTGGGGAGTGAAACATTGGATGGAAGATCTTCCTCTCTGTCTCTCCTCCTCTCTATATATCTGGCTTTCCAATTTTTAAAAAAAAAAATTAAAAAATAAAAATTCAGTGACTAAATCAAATAAATGAAGTGATTTTGAGGCTTATTAATGTGTATATATGTGTGTGTATGTGTTTAATTAACATGCCACTTAAAAATCAAGCTGTTTGTAGGTTAGTTGTTATTAGGTGAATCTACTACTGAGTTTGTAGGATGTACTATACACAGCTGTAGGAACACAGATAAATACCCTATCCTGAGAGATTCCATCACATATAGGCAACAAAGAATCTGCTGCAACCAGTGTAATGAGAGATGTAGAGATGCAAAGGCAAGCTGCCAGAACAAAAGCACA
Organism: Ochotona princeps; assembly: GCF_030435755.1. NCBI lineage: Eukaryota > Metazoa > Chordata > Mammalia > Lagomorpha > Ochotonidae > Ochotona > Ochotona princeps. The sequence goes on along the minus strand of NC_080842.1, from coordinate 66,519,701 downwards.
TGAAGGGTGGATAGTCATGCAGGCAGGAGCATCCCGTGGAACAGGTGATCTTTCTTCTGATCCTTCCAGGAAAAGCAAGAGTTAAAAAGAAGATTGAATAGGCCACAAGGGCCAAGGAAACAGCATTGGCAGGTAATCAAAACAGGTCATTGTGCTGGGAAGATGAAGTATCAGGAAAGATGAAACCAAAGATGAGGGCCATGGCAAGCAGGGCATGGCTGTCCACAGCCGGCTGAGTTGCCTTCAAAGAGAGGATCACGTGAGAAACTGGGTCAGGGTTGCTTCTGGTGAAGATGAGGATTAACGTGATCTCTGTGAAATTGTTCTTATAATGCTACTGTTTTCCTCTAGGTCTGCCGCACATTCCCAGCTTTGGCTCTCATCTAATTAGCTGCACAACACACTCGCACCAACATGATTTCCACCTCCACCTCTTGACTCATGCTGGGAACACTGAGTAACAGCTCTTGTGACTCTGAAACCTCACCTAAGATTCAGCAGCAAGAGAGGCACATGGAAGATAGTCGGTACCACTAGGAGTTTGAAAGATACCTTATTCTCTCCTTTTGTTCTCACATTTTCTCTTTTCCTATTTTTTCACCCTTCCTTCCATCCATACTTTGGACCTCCTAAAAAGTGGTTAGTTCTTTTAACATGACTTTGAGACTAGTTGAGGTTTCATACTTCATATAATAAACTGAGAATCAAAATCAATGAACATGTAATAAGCACTTCCTGTGTGCTATTTCCTCAACTGCCATCATTTCCATTTTACAGATGAGCGAAGCTTGTATTTAGACATATGCAGTGTCTGATTCAGCACTGTGCGTGACCTCTTCCTCCCGCAACAGTAGGCAGCATTTCTCAGCCCATTTGTATCTAAGGAGGAGGCCCACATGCCAAGTTATCACCAATAGAATATGAGTATGCATAATATTCCAGCTTCAGCCCTAGGTGCTTAAAAACAGATGACGTTATTTATACTGCTATTCTTGCTTGATCACTTGGCTGGATTTAAAAGAAGAGCCCAGAGACCTTGCAAAAAACAAAATCAGTGATGGAAGGGTGCTTGAACCCCCAATGACTGTGTGGAGTAGAACTCCCTTAACTTTATTGTCCTCCCTGATTCATGACCAAGTTACATTGGACTGAGAGCCAACAATGAAGTTCACAACACTGAGATTTGGGTGTTGTTGGTTACTGCACTTAGTCAACACTGATTATTACACAGCTGGGTCAAGATTTGTGTGAACCAACTAATATTTGCTATGAGTCTTCTAAAAGTGTAATCTATATAATTTAGAACATTATATAGCAAATTCTAAGTGAATGACCCAAATGGGCTGCAGGTGATTATAACTTGGAGAAATAGAGCCCACAGGTTTCCCAGAGCAGGTGAATTTAGAGGGTTAGGTGACTTAGTGTGGTGTCCTCCAGGACACTAAGGCAGAGGCTTCTGTAGAGGCATGACTTCCCTCAGGAGGTGAAGAAACGATGTTCAACTCTAGGTTTGCTCTTTATCAGCCTGATGACCTGGTAGACTCTCAAGTTCACATTTCCCATTAGTAAATTACAGCAAATTTCTACTGTCTTCCAAGGTTATTGGTTACTACGAAGATGAAATGAAATAATACATATAAGTTGATGTAACAGCTCCTTGGTAAGAAATAATTATTATTATTTTGTCAATGTTATACATATACATACATACATACATACATATATAAATGCATTTTCTCACTGATTCACCCCGCCTCCTCCCTGGTGGTTTAGACACAACTAAGTCAAGTGTTTCCGTTGATCACAAGTATTTTTTTTCTTTGCTGTTGATGGTGTCATGGATGCATCTGCCTCACTGAGGTTTTCATCTTCTTTGAGAATCACAAACATTTTGAATCTAAAGTTTGTTATATGTAAGAGTCCAAATAATTTGGCCTTCTCATAAGTCCATCTTTCTATCTTTAAAGTGTCGGTTGTTGCAAGGAGGGGTGGGGTCTGACAACAATGTGGCTATTTCTTCTTGGCATGTGGCCTGGTGTCTGTAACACAGATTGGCATTCTACTCTGTTATTCAGATTCACAAACTACCACAAGAGATTAGAGCTGACAGTGATTTTCAGGCCATCATATCCACTCTGTCATTTTACAATGACAAAGGATGAAACTGAATCTTAAGGTTTTTTTTCTCCTTGTCCCAGAATCAGCTCCTATAGTTAGCTTATCTAGATGGTCCAGCTCTCACTCACAAGGTTCCATTAATCCCTTGGAATAGGAAATGCGGTGCTACATCCACCTGAATTTCTGATTAAATGAATTAACAATGAACTTTTTTTTACATATATAAAGGGTCTAAAATTGTTTATATAAATGTGTATTATCTTTTCGATCCATTTTTCCAGAAGCATTTTGAGGTATCTTCACTTCTCTTGTATGTATGCATGTGCGTTAGACCCTAAAGTATATTAGTTCTGCTTTCCTGTCACTTTAGCAAAGTCTAATAATGAGCAGAATCAGGTATTCCAGTTAGCAGCAGCTAAAGGCACCAGGGATCATTTAGCGCACACTCTACTTGTCAGGTGGGAAAAGAGACTTTTTTTAAATCTTTGAGAGAATTATTTCTTGTGCTCACTTTGGCAACACACATACTACAGTGGAGGCAATACAGAGCAGACTGGCTTGGCCGTGCTCAAGGGTGACACATAATTTTGGGAAGTAGCCTATGATAAACAAACAAGCAAACAAGCAAATAAACAAATATACCAAACTTCTGATTACTAGATTCATTTATTTATTTAAAAAATTTTATTTATTTTACTTGAAAGAGTTACAGAGAGAGAGAGAGAGAGAGCGAGTGAGCTTCCATTTGCTGGTTCACTGCCCGAGTAGCAGCAACAGGACAGAGCTGGACCCATCTGAAGCTGGAAGCCAGGAGCTTCTTCCAGGTTTCCCACAAGGATGCAATGGGCCCCAGTCCATGGATCACGCTTTTCTGCTTTTCCAGGCCATTAGCAGGGAGCCGGATTGGAAGTGGAACAGCTGGAACTAGAACCCATGCTGATATGGGATGCCAGCACAACAGGCAGGGGATTTAACTCACTATGCCACTGTACCAACCTTGAGATTTGTGAATCTTTATAGTACTTTTTAGAAGTATTATCCTTAATGATGCAGGTGTGAAAACTAGCTCCTACTTGCACACAACTTAAGTAGGTGATGTTTTTACCCTCTTAATGCTATCAACTAAGATTTGAGGGGGGCCAAACCTTTAACACATGGGCTCTTTGGGAGCAGTCAACTCCACAACAATACCCGGATCACAGCATGTTGTCTTAAAGGGTTGAAGGGAAAATCATCTGAAGACCTCTTCAATCCTATTTCATTGAAGACTTGCTCAGGAAATGTGTGTCAAGAGTGCCTTTTTTCCCTTTGAAGTACATATGAAGAAAACTGTGTGCTTTGAAGTCAGGTCACTGAGGAAAAAGTCCCTGTGAAGAGCGAGCTTCGATGAAGGCAACAGTTTAAATATTTTTCACAGCTTGATTTTGTGAATTCTTTTTCTAACTTACAAAACTAGGAAAGTCACTTTTTGGGTCCAAATTTCTAATGTTTGAGTATCCCTTTCATTATTTTTATAGTGCACACTTGGATCCCAAGTTTTAAGTGTGGTTTTTGATCACATTTGCTGGAAGGGAAAAAGGTGCCAGCCTGCTCAGTTTGTTGATGTCAAACCTCGCATCTTCCAAATGATATAATTCCCAGGCAGCCAAATACCCCGAATGTACGGAAAGGTCAGGCAGGAAACGGCTAATGACAATACTGAATTTTCATCTTGTTTTGAAGAAGAATCAGTTTGGTGCCAAATCATTTCTGATTAGGGAAAACACTTGTCTTTTAATCATAGGTCACATTTTATTTCTGTCTGGGGGCCTCAATGCCACATGCTCTTTGTTTAAAGAAACAGTACCTAATATCGCATATTTATGTTGATAGAGAATGAGAAAGAATAGAACTACTGCTCACTCAAAGCATTCTGCCTATCATATGCTTCTGTTAATTCTTTAATTATGAAAATTACCCTAACTTACAGGAATCCATTTTCCCAGATTTCATTGAGTACGAGACTAAAATTTAGTAAAGAGGCATTGTTAAAGTCATAGAAGCAACTTTATCTGGCTTGGGAGGCCATGCTGTTCTGTGGGCTTGGAACCAAATCTTCAGTTAAGCAGTGCAGGTTTTGAGCAAGGGCATTAGCAGGTGAACCGGCCTGTCATTCACGCTAGGTGAGGTATCAGAGATCAGGGACAAGATTCAGAAGCTAGGAGAAGGAAGGGATCTGCAAAGTTTTGAAATCATGATGAACAGTGGATCAGGAAACAGAGAGCGACCAGGGAGGTGAACTACAATGTCATGGAATACACTGCTGTGTTAGACTTTGCCCTCTTTTCATTACATTTTTGGAGAAAGGCATTCATGTGATACACAGTTAAACTTTGCTTTCTCTTTAAAAACATTTTCCCTCTATTCACCTCACCACTGTGTGGACTCCTTCTGACACAGGTCACAGCCAAAGAAACAGAGCTTTGCTCGTGGAATCCCTTCCTGGCTTTGCAAGAGTGGATTTATGGTCTCTCCTACAACGTAGGTGAAGTTGTTTCCTTTCTCCTGGGTCTTTAATAATAAAGATATCTCATCAGTGCTAAATGAATGCTTGTACTTAGCACATTTTTTGTGACTTCTGAGGGTCATGAGATGCAGTATTTGAAACCTCGGGGCAGGTGCTGAGTGGAATTGAGAGTAATTCTGGTGAGACATTAGAGAACCAGGCCAATGCCTTCTCATAGCCCACAGGAAGACGAGAATGAAGGCGAGACGAGAATGGTCAAGGTCATTGCAGACCCTGTTACTCTTCCTGGATGAGAATGATAATCAAGACAACACGTTTTATTTGTGACTCACACAATTCTCAGTATGTTTTCACCGTGGTCTCCTCAGACAATTCGATGGAGGATGCAGAATTTGGAGGACCAAGGGCATTTCCTACCAGACCTCAAGTGGAAACGGGAGTTATCAACTGATTTCTGGTCTTCTTTATCAACCAAGGTGGATTTCTTACAGGACAAGGCTGCATTCTACATTTGTAAACACAAAATTTAGGGACGGCACAAGAACAACTTCATCTTCTTACAACATCATTTACAGTTGTTTACACATACACACACGCACACAACATTTGAAGCTGTGGAAGGGGATTTTGTAATTTCCCATCTCCCTCAACATACTTTTTGTAAAGATTAATTACTCAATTTATTCATTTGGAAGATAAGAGACAGAGACTGCTTCCACGGGCCAATTCATCGCCCAAATGCTTGTAACAGCCAGGAATGGGCCAGGGGCAAAGCTGAAAGACTGGACCCCAATGACCTGGGTTGTCACCAGCTTCATCCCAGGGTGCACGCTAGCAGGAGGCTGCAGCGGGAGCAAAGCTAGGACTCAAAGCCAAGCACTCCACCATGGAATGAGGACGTGCTGAGCAGCACCTCAACCACCGTGCCCAATCCTTCTGCTTGTCCAAATACAGAAACTAAATAGAACAAAGCATTTTTTTTAATGCACTAAACTTACTTTCTTCTGGTATAAGCAGTATTTCATACTTATCTGTGATTTCTCTATTACTAAAAGGCAATGTTTTGGAGACATAATTAAGAGAACCAGAATAATCAAAGACAGAATTGATGTAAGAGATTTAGGAAAAACCACAAACAGAACCCCAAACTGGGTCTTACATAATGTGTGTGTACCATAGGCACTTAGGGAAAAGCATCCTTTACTCCAAGTACATTCTGAGGTCTCACGGTCAAATAAGGGAAATCTATCTAGTTTAATATGTCCATGTTGTCTGACAGAGGCCTGAAAAGCATGCAGGGAGAAACATCGCACAACTTCACAGTAAATCCGTAGTCTTTGAAGCATCTGACTACTGCTACAGGTCTTCCTGCAGCTCTTGATCAGGGTTCCATGCAATCCCCATCGAGAATGCTACTTTGAAGTTACGGGAAACGAAGGAGATGCTGACCTACATTTAGGCAGAAATGAAGATCTGGCCACAATCCTACCTCATAGAAAGAGATCATTTTTCAGTATCTTTATCATAGATCTTTTAAAAATAAAAGAGCATTCATGGTGAAGTATTTAAAAAGAAATGTGCTGAAATCTACAATGTATTTTGAATTGAATCCAAGACAAGTGTAACTGATGGATGGACAAAGGAACGGATAGATACTCAATAAAAGCAAGTATCATGAACTGGTAATTGTCAGATTTATGGGGTAAGTATATTGAGTGTTCATTGTAATTTGTAAGAACTTTTCTGGGGGCTGAAGCTGCGGCCTAATGAATAAAGGTGCCACCTGCAGCATCAGCATCCCCTCTGGTTAGTGGTTTGAATCCCAGCTGCCCCACTTCCAATCCTGCTCCTTGCTAACGTATGAGGGAAAGCAATGCAGGATGACCCAAGTTTGTGTCCCTGCACCCACAAGGGAAACCTGAAAGAAGCTCCTGTTTTCTGGCTTTGGGCTGGCCCAACCCCTACCACTGTGCCCATTTGGGGAGTGAACTAGTGATGAATATTTCTCTATTTTCTGACTCTTTCTATAATTTTGCCTTTTAAATAAAGTAAATCTTTTTTTTAAGATTCATTTTTATTACAAAGTCAGATATACAGAGAGGAGAAGAGACAGAGAGGAAGATCTTTTGTCTGACGATTCACTCCCCAAGTGACTGCTATGGTCGGTGCTGCGCTGATCCGAAGCCAGAAACCAGGAACCTCTTTCTGGGTCTCCCACGCGGGTGCAGGGTCCCAGTACTCTGGGCCATCCTCAACTGCCTTTCCCAGGCCACAAGCAGGGAGCTGGATGGGAAGCAGGGCCGCCGGGATTAGAACCGGCGCCCATATGGGATCCTGGGGCGCATGCAAGGTGAGGACTTTAGCCGCTAGGCCACGCCGCCGGGCCCAATAAATAAGTAAATCTTAAAAATGTTTTGAAAGTTGTTTGGATAAATATGGGGTACGCATAGCATATCCATGCAATTTATATTTGCCCAGTCTTGCTTCAAAGGATGTAGATGTAGAAAAACTCAGATTGTCAGCTGTTGATGAACACTAGGATAATACAGCACACATAAATACTACCTCATTTGTCATTCAGACCAACCGCAAGGGCCTTTTATTAGAATCTCCATGTTAGTTATGGGCCAACTAACATTCAATGAGACTGTGAGTCACAACAAACTCAAGCTACTTTTCATACTATAGGAAGTGCCCAAATCATTCCCTTCTTCCCGTCCCATTCCCCAGCTAGAAAAACCAGCAGTTGTCAATGGGAAATTTTCCCTCCAAGATCTCCTTCCCTTCTCTTCAACCTTATGTTATTATTTGGGGGAAGCACGCAAGTAGAGATTGATTATCCACCCTAGGAAGAAGCAATATTCGTGGATGGAAAGAAGGAAAGGAACAAGAGGAAGACAAAAATGGATTATAATGGAGGAGGAAGCAAAGGTTTCAGGACCGCTTTGGGAAACAGTAAAGACAAAAAGGATTTTTGAAAATGCTATTGGAGCATATGAATGGGATTTGCCTTAACAATCTTTAAGAGACACGTTTTTGAAGCTTGTTTTTGTTTCTTATTTTCCAGACTATTTTGCATGAGTTATCCCTTGCCCGTCTTGAAAGCTCATCGCTGGTTTGCACGGGTTATGAGCCCAGGGCTATTCCACTTGTTCAGGTGGCAAAGGCTCCAAATCATGATGGAGCTGGATGGGATGGAAGTTGAGGAACTGGGTAAACACCTCCTTTGCTTAGTAATGCATGGATGGAGGTACATTTCCCAAGAGCTCTGCTGCATAGCACTATCCTGCCCTTCAAAATGTGTGAACACCTCTCTGTGAGACTCAGAGTCAGCACACACGGGCAACCCTTACAGGGTTCCTGAAAATGCCTCACTAAAATCCCTCTGCGGAGGTCACCTGACTCAAACCATTAAGCCAGAGGATCAGGCATGGTGTAGTTGTTGGTCATATTAGCCTCACAGCTACCAAAAAATACATTTTAGCTTAGCCAATAAAAGTCTGTGACTTTAGGTCTTTATATTGAACCAGAATTATAGGGTTTCAGGCTTAATCTTTTCCTCAAGTTTCCCTACTCCATCAAAATCACCACACAACCACACAGTCTCAGAATTTCTTATATCAGAAATGGCTACACAAATGATTTGCTAAAGAAGAGTTTAATAATATCTGATACGAGAATATACAACACTTGCTGTAGCAAATAAAATAACCTAGTTCAGATTTAGTTCTTGCATTTGGGAACGAGTCTAATGCAACACAAACTTTACCCTTTAAAAATTTTCCACTTATTTACTTTCAATTGTAAGGCAGAGACTAAGGGAGAGACAGAGGAGAGAAAGAGAGAGATCCAATTCATTGGTTCATTTCTCCAAATGTTTGCAACAACCAGGGTGGGGCCATGAGGCTGGAATTCCGTCTGGATCTCTCAGAGGAAGGGCAGGAACGTATGTACTTGTGCCGTCACATGCTGCCCTGCAGGGTGTGCACTAATAGGACACTGAAAGAAACAGTTGGGTAGGGACTCCAAGCCACTACTCCCGTGCACGACACGGGTTTCCCAAGCAATATCTGGACTGTTGCCGTGAATTTTAACCACTGTGCCAAATGCTCATCCAAAAACTTTGCAATTAGCATCCTTTGAGTTTAGATGTGACACCAGCTAGCTGTATGCTCTTATATAAGTAGGATATTTTTGGGGAAAAAATAAGAGTCTGTTAAATTCATATCTCAAACAAACATCAGGTGTTTTTCAGCATTTTTTATCCCTTTGTACACATACATACTAAAAATATTTTTAATAACAAAAATGCTAATTGCCTGGGGCTTATATGTATGTATGTATGTATGTGTATATATATATATATATATAATTTATCTCTGTGTTAAAGTTTATCGTTTTTGATCTGACACTCAACTTTTACTGACCTTTCCTTTGTTTGTTAATTTCAGCTAATCTTTGTTAATCTTCACCTTTGCTGAAGATCCTAACTTTTCTGATGCCAGTTATCTGTAAATGGGAGTCCACGGGAGATGCTCAGTGAGTTGCTGTGACTTTAAATTTTCCAGGACATCTTACTTTATCACAGCTGCATTCGAGGCACAGAAGCTTCTGGAGAGCACGTTAGCTAAGGTGTTCGGATGTTTTCTTCACTTTCTGAAATGCAATGTGGACAAATGTTTCCTTTATCAGAGGGAAACCACAGATGGGTAGTTACTTAATGCACTGTCCACGTTCCAGCTGACCACCTGTAGACGATCAGTCAACACACAGTGTTTCTTGGGCTCAGCTTAGCTTCTGACCAGCAGCAGGTAGCCAAGAGTCATGACAGATGCAAACTTTGGCAGAAAAGACTCCCAGGAAGTGCAGTGAGTGAGTAGTGAGGAGAGAAGAGGAAGAGGAAGAGCTGGAAGTGTAGATAAGGCTGCATCTGTGGGCAGAGCCAATCTCACTCCAGGACCCGGGAGAAGCTATCCAAGCTGCCGCCAGAACAACACTGCTAGCAAGCACAACACCAGGATTGTGTACACCAGGCTTCTTTCCCTGCGGGGAGAAGGTGACGCCAGGGGCATTCACCATCTTACACCCTCAGCCAGCTGCACTGCTTTCTCAGGGGTGATGCTGGGACTGCGCCAGATTATCCCGTGCCTGAGCCCAAGCTCTCAATCACCAAGCCACACTGCCCAGAAATGCACAGCATTTGAAAGCTTGAATTGGAAATCCACATGGTATCTGTTCACCAGTAACTTGTCTCAGGTTGGGGTTAATGTAGAGATAAACATCTTACAAGAATGTGCCATATGCTAACAGAGTGGATAAGCTACCTAGACTGGGGAAGACTGTGGTCGCTTCACAGCTGTGTGACTCTGCGTCAGTTCTTTTGTACAGTGAAAGTAAATAACTGTTTTGCTGACCTTGCAGGATTATTTTGAAGACCTTCCGAGCTGGTATGTATGAAGGTGCTTTCTAAACAGTCAAGCGCCATCCAAGTGGAGCTGATCATTCTTCTTGGATGACCTTGAACTTTTTCACCACTTGTCCACTGGGCTCCAATTCTGAAACAAATGTCCACATTGTCCCCGGCAGCCTTCCCCCACCTCCACCCCCAGGGTGTTACAGCACTTCTCTGATTACAACACTGCTTTCACAATGCCCCAGGACAGGATGTTTCATTCTACCTCAACAGAGCTTAGATAACACAGATTTGAGAGTGGGTAATTCATCCCTCAGTGATCAGTGTTCTCCAGTGTTCCTCGCTGGTCTGAACCCTATCCCATTGGGGGGAAAGCCAGAAACTTCAGGGCAGGTCTCTCCCAGGTCAGGAAGGGAAACTTTCTCTGAACCCTCCATCCCAAGGAGTTCTGAAAGGTTACCAGGTACTGAATGGACCTCTTGGAGATTCTCCTGAAAGCCCCTCTCCTCCGGGAGGGGTGCAGGGGGCAGAAAAATAAAAATAGAAACACTCCTCTGCCTTTGCCCTCCTCCACATATTTAGGGGCATGTATACCTTAGGCAAGGTTTGGCAGGTAACACTCTGACACCTGTGACTGAATCACCGTGGTAAGCATTCTATGTCTGGTTCAACCAGATGCAGCTTTAAAGCCTGGGCGTAGCTAAACCTGCCCCACTGAAGCTGGCACACAGTGGCCAAGAAACAAATATGCTCCTGTCCTGCTGGGCCGCTTGTAACAGATGTGACAGTTCTCTGAAGAGGAGAAATTTCTTTTGAACCTTGGAACAAGCTAGTGTTGGCTCTCCCTCTACCGGCCTGGGGCTGACACACAATTTTTGTTTGGATTCCACCGAGTGTTAGCTGGTCCTGGGCAGAAGGCAATGGGGTCAGAGGTGACAGAGCAGCAAGGGAGGCCGTCTGGGTTAGTTCTGAGCCAGTACCCATGGTGGGGAAGCCAACTCCAGGAAAACCTTGTCTGTCCCTTGTTCTCCGCTACTCCTGTGTTTGCTGGACAAATGTCTTCCGGGTGTTCGCTGTTGGGAGGCATGGCACCCTGAGTGAGGGAGATAGAGTCCTGCCAACCAGCCTGGACCTCATCACAGGAGAGTGGGAGAGAGCCACTGAAATGGACCCACAGAGAGTAATGGTCAATTAGGAGCAAGGACCTTGGGCTCTGAACCCCAGCTCTGTCTGTTGATGGAGTAATTCATTGACTAACTGGCCCTTTGAGCTCTTTAAGCCTCATCTATAGTGTCAACTCAATGACCATCCACATAATACATCAGCATGGAGGGGATTAAATCGTATATTGGGTTGTTTTGTTTTAAAGATTCATTAATTGTTTTTATTGGAAAGGCAGATACACAGAAAGAAGGAAAGAGAGAGAAAGTTCTGTTTGATGGTTCACTCCCCAAGTGGCCACAATAGTCAAAGATGAGCTGATTCAAACTCAGGAGCCAAGAGCTTCTTCTGGGTCTCCCATGTGGTCCCAAGCCTTTGAGCCGTCCTCTACTGCTATGCTAGGCCACAAGCAGGCAGCTGGATGGAAACAGAGTAGCCAGGACATGAACCAGTGCTCATGTGGGATCCTGGCTATACTAGGCCATTGCACTGGGCCAATATGTTGAGTTCTTAATGGCGTGCCTTAACAATAATAAAAAAAAATGCTAGAATGTCCTATAGCACCCACCAGCACATGTAAACCCGGGGGTTGGACGTGGGGGGTACAATCCCTGAAGTGGGGGCAGCATGGGCTTCTCAGCTGTTCATTACTTCAATTAGTGAGCTTGAGAACTGGCGCTGGGGCAAACCAGGCTGAGCAGGGCTACAATGCCTGTTGGCCTACATTTGAACTGGGTTGTAGGGGAGGCAGGCCGGGCTAACCAATTGTATCAACTGATACATGCATGAGCCAGAAAGTGCAGGCTGGTTGGGCTTTGCCACAGCATCAGCTGGCAAGTGCTGAAACTGGGGGCAAATCCTGGCAAGCTAGACTGCAGAAACACCTGGAGAGGGCAAGATCTGGGTCTGCCAGTGGGCACAGCAAGGAAACTGTGGGCACCTCTCCTGGGCGGCAATTCCCACTGGTGAGCATGAGAACCAGGTTGGGGCAGGCCTAGCTGGACAGGTGGTGGCACCCACTGGCATGAGTGTGGCCTGAATAGTGGGGTCAGTTGGGTTGAGCTAGCTCCAGCACCCATTGGTGTGTATGAGAGCTAAATGAGATGTGGGACAGACTGGACCAGTCTGCTTCACATACCACCATGCACAGGAACCAGGGCTGTGGTAGGGTTTATTGGGATCACTCCAAGTAAGCTGCAGCTCCCACAAGTAAGCTGTGAGGGCCAAGTGTGTGGTGGACTGGGTTGGGCTGGACTGTAGCATCCATTGGTTTGCATAAGAGATGGGGTTGGAGACAGAACTGACCCAGCAACTACAACTACCAGTGTGTGCAGAGGCTGATGTGGGTGATGGACAGAAACTGACCCTGTACTGGCAAGCACACAAAAGAGTCAGGTCTGGGATCACCTCACACGAGGGCTCTTGGGGGGATCCCCCAACTGAACTTCTGCATTCAGAACTCCAACCATGGGGAGAATCACAGGATCTGTGGTCTGACTATGAAGTGAATGTGTCAGAAGCGGGGCTCCTCTGGGGCTAAGATGGGGCAGTGGACGGCATGCTCAGATGCACATGGAGAATATGGCAGTCCATTGGGTCCTGCAAAGGACATCTGGTACCATAACAGAGGAAGGAGGGCAGAACAAATTGGACAACTACCCCAGCCAAGTGTTGATTGCAAATATCTGGTTGAATGGAGACTCTAAGTCTGACTATGCCAGCCAATGGACCTTGTAAGAATTTCCCCATCCTTGGAGCAGTGAGAGTGACAGCATTTCAGAAATATTGAAATCATTAGAGCACAACCCTCGGAGCATGTTCTGCATCGGGACCCAGCGGTGACATTGGATGGCCATTTCCCAACCCAGGGTACTGATGCAGTTGGGAGACTAGGTGCAGTTTCTCCCCTTCTCTCAGATACAGGCAGAAGATAAAGAAAATTGAAAACAACCATCTCATTCAGCTTCCCACCCTGATTAGTGGTCCATATGGGCATGCATACTTCTCAACTATGTAAGTACCATCAAAAGCAGTGGCCAGCTCCGATCCCTCCCTCCCTGCCCAAGGGCAGGCTGCTGCCTCCAAAGAAAAATTTGGCCCTGGAAGGAAAGGATATGACCTCTACAATGGTTTCATCAGCTCCTTCAGAAGAAACAAATTGTTGATTTGATTTTATAATTTCCCAACCACTTTGGGCAATCAGGAATTATATTGGAGCGCACTTAATTATTAGAGTAAAACCATGATCAAGTTCAACTCACCATGTCCTTTTATTGGCTCAAGCTTTTTTGCCAACATAAATAACTCCTTAGTATTTTTAGAATGGAAGCAGGACATAGTTCTGTTCACAGCCCAGCAGTTCTTCAGTGTTTCGAGTGCTTTGAAAACGCTTGACTATCCCTGCGAATGGTGTTGAGGAAGATAGTTTCAGAAGGGTATGTTCACTGAGTTTTCTGGCCCCTTTGTTGATCGAACTCTTGCTGATGTAGATGAACTTTAACAGCAGTGCTGTCACTTCCCATTGAGATCGTGTTGTCATTATTGACTAAATAAACCTGTGCAAAGAACAATGAACTGGGAGCCAAGAGCCCTGATGGGGTTATTTGTTATCTCTGTAATTGGCAGCATGTTACCTAATTTCTTAGGTCTGTAACTGCCTTGTTTAACTTCAATAAGAATTAATAATAACCAAGTAATAGAGTCAGACAATTTCTAAAATTTCTTTCTGTTGGGTCTAACATACTGGCTAAAATCCTTGCCTTGCACGTGCCAGAATCCCGCATAAGTACCAGTTCATATCCCGGCTGCTCCACTTCATATCCAGCTCCCTGACTGTGGCCTGTAAAAGCAGTAGTGGATGGCTCAAAACCTTGGGACCCTGCACCCATATGGGTGACCTGGAAGAAGCTCCTGGTTCCTGGCTTCAGATCAGCTGAGCTTCGGCCATTGTGGCCACCTGGAAAATGAACCAATTGACGGAAAATCTTTCTGTCTCTCCTTTTCCACATAAATATGATTTTCCAGTTAAAATAAATAAAAACAAATAAATAAATCTTTAAATAAATTCTCTCTATCATCATTTTAAAGTTCTCCAAATCCTTAGTCGAAATCTTAACGCAAAAAAATTAATTTCTGAATTAAAAAGTCTACGAACTTGAATATAACAAGGATATAGGAATTTAAAGGTCCAAGGGAAAATTTGAAATTATAGGGTTTTTATTCATTAAGAACATCAATGGCAGAACAACAAGAGGAAGTCAAATTTCTGTGCATGAATTTGACCAATGGCATGTACTAAACCATGTAAAGAACTGTAGATGTATATCAGTAAGCCACAGGGCAGACAGCTCAGCAACAAAAGGACAAAATATTGTGCTAAAATGGATATACACACGATAAATGTGTAAGTTATCAAAGAAATACACATTGAAACTGTAAGAGATAGTCTAGGATACACACTAGAGCGGCTAGCATGACAGAGACTGATAGGCCAAAAGCTGATGTGGAGCAGCGAGAGCTTTCAACAGTGCGGGAGGGAAGACAGAATGGTAAAACTATTTTTGGAAAACAGTTTATTATATACAAAACCAGAAACACATCCTCATCATTGCAACTTAGAATGGTTTGACTTAAGATTTTCAACTTTGAGGGCCTGGTGCAGTAGCCTAGCAGCTAAAGTCCTTGTCTTGGATGGGCCAGGATCCCATATAGGCGCCAGTTCTAATCCCAGCAACCCTGCTTCCCCTTCAACTCCCTGATTGTGGTCTGAGAAAGCAATTGTGGATTGCCCAAAGCCTGGGGACCCTGCACCCACGTGGGAGACCAGGAAGAAGCTCCTGACTCCTGGCTTTGGATTGCCCCAACTGCAGCCATTGCGGCCACTTGGGTAGTAAAATTATTGGACAGAAGATCTTCCTTTCTATCTCTCCTTCTCTCTTTATATCTGACTTTTTAATAAAAATGAATAAATAAATATTTTTTAAAAAGATTCTCAATTTTGCAATGAGGTCAAAGTGTACTAATGCTATTATTTTGCTTTTCATTTTCAGTAGTATTTTGGATAAATTACATGAGACGTTCAATGCTCTTTTCCAAAAAAATTTGTGTTAGATATTTATCCAATTATAGGCTAAGAACTGTAACATCCCATACATGTTTAAGGAGGTGAGGGTAACCTCTGGTGTTGGATGAATTAAGTGTGTTAGATACATTTTCTACCTATGATATTTTCAATTTACAATGGCTTATCAGTTTCCAACCCTTTGAAGGAGTATATGCATATAATACATTTACTCTACAGGTACATGGCCGTCACATGAGTTTTATTTATTTATTTACTTATTTGTTTGTTTTATTGGAAAGGCAGATATACGAGGAGAAGGAGAGACAGAAAGAAAGATCTTTCATCTGCTGGTTTACTCCCCAAGTAGCCACAACGGCCAGAGCTGAGCTGATCCGAAGCCAGGAGCCAGGAGCTTCCTCCAGGTCTCCCACAAGGATACAGAGTCCCAAGGCTTTAGGCCATCCTTGACTGCTTTGTCAGGCCAGAATCAGGCAGCTGGATGGGAAGTGGAGCAGTCAGGGCATAAACTGGCACCCACATGGGATTCCTGGCTCATCAAGGCGAAGATTTAGCCATTAGGCAATCACAGCGGGTCCCATAAAAAGTATTTTAAGGGGGAAAGGGTATGGATTTTGTGTTTTGAATATTTTTTCCTTAATAGGATGCCCATAGACATCTGTTTAAGCACGCTGCCCTCTGTTGCTGGATCTCTCCATCGTCCACACCAACCACGTCTTCTCACAGCTTATTAGTTTACTGGCTTGCACCGTGCCCTGCCAGCTGCTCTGTGAGCTCTGGAACACAGGAGCTGTAGCTTCTACCGTCGACTGAACAGAAAGTAAACAGCACATAATCTACCTAGTTCTCCCATCCCATTATTTAATGAATCGATAATCCTGTAGAATATTTCAGCCTTTTTTTAAGATTTTATTTTCTTTTTATTACAAAGCCAGATATACAGAGAGAAGGAAAGACAGAGAGGAAAATCTTCCATCTGATGACTCACTCTCCAAGTGGCTGCAACGGCTGGAGCTGAGCCAATCTGAAGCCAGGAGCCCAGAGCCTCTGCAGGGTCCCAAGACTTTGGACTATCCTCGACTGTTTTCCCAGGCCACAAGCAGGGAGCTGAATGGGAAGCGGGGCTGCTGGAATTAGAACTGGCACCCATATGGGATCCCGGCATGTTCAAGTGAGGACTTTAGGCACTAAGCTACCGTGCACTTGGCCCAATGTTGCAGCCTTGAATCTTAGTCCTCTGCATATCCATATAGTCATAAATGTTTTGGTTCTGCCTACCCCTGAACTTCTCATTTATAATAGTTTTAGAATGACTCTTCTGTTTAGATTTCTCTGGCTTCACTGGATCAGTTATGCATGAATTTGGCATCTGAACCATGCTGTGTGACACACTACACTCCAGGGATGTTGCAACCAAGCCAGTGGCCCCAGAGGTGTCTGAATGATGATCAGGGAAGACAGACTCACAAGTGGAAAATATTTGGGAACAAAGGCGAGGGTGGGTGGCTCAGAAAAAAACAGTCAGAGAGGAAGTGGCTGCAGAACTGCATCTTTCCAGATGAGTAGAGTTTGGCCAAATGAAGAGGCTGGGATGTCTTCCGGTGAGAGAAAAAACTGCAAGCTTTTTTTCTTTGAAGACTTGTTCTTGAATGTTTACATCCGCCAATAAGCAGTGATAGGTGGAGAGAGACGCAGGAGAGAGAGAGAGAGATTGAAAATGAACTCCTTTTGTAAACATGCAGATCAGCGAAGTCTCTGTTCCTTCTGAGGCCAAGAGCAGCACCTTCATCAAGCTCTCACTGTGGAAGTATAAAGGCAGAGGAAAGGAGCTGTTCCCTCCTCCCATCCCCCCAGCTGGTGAGGTTATTTCCCATTGCAGAACTAGGCATTTGGTATCATATTGATGTTAGGCTATTACAAGATTGTGCAATTTTTAAAGATTAGTTTACTTATTTGAAAGGTAGAGTTACAGAAGAAAGAAAATGGAGAGAAAGATTTCTTCCATACTTCTCCAGATAGCCACAAAACTGGGCCAGGCTGTCTCCAGGGGCTGGATCTCCCACCTGTGAGTCAGGGGCCTATATGCTTGGGCCATTTTCTGCTGTTTTCTTAGGTGCATTAGCAGGGAGCTGAATCTGAAGTGGAGCAGCCAGGATTTCAGCTGGCGCTCATGTGGGGTGCCAGCACTGCAGCTCACAGCACAAACCACTGCGTCACAACAGCAGCCTTGGGATTGTGTCTTTCAGGGCGCTGGGCAGAGCTACACTCCTTGAATGTGGTTTCCTTCATGAGGAACTGAGGTCCCCAGTGAGAGCTTTCCTAGGGGCAGGTCTCGAGCCTGAGAAGGAAAACAAAGGCCAAGCATGATTCACACTGGGGACAAGCGCAGCACAGAGG
The DNA here is from genome assembly GCF_030435755.1 of Ochotona princeps. Taxonomy (NCBI): domain Eukaryota; kingdom Metazoa; phylum Chordata; class Mammalia; order Lagomorpha; family Ochotonidae; genus Ochotona; species Ochotona princeps. Next base: position 66,502,025 of record NC_080842.1, on the reverse strand, counting down.
TGAAAACGGAAAGATGCCTGGAAGTGGCAGGAAGTTAGCCAAAGGACAGGTGCAGGTAGAACAGGTGCTATGGAAAGTAGGTGGGCTGGAAACACCCTTCACAA